>NC_134483.1:381995679-382158179 GCF_040206685.1 Ascaphus truei
TGAGCAGTGACAGTTTTGGGAGAAAGTTAAATTATTCTAGAAGCAGAATTTTGGATAGACTGCAAAGGAGAAAGTTGTGAGGCAGGGAGGCCCGTTAGCAGTATGTCACAATAATCCAGACAGGAGAAGATAAGGGCATGCATTAGAGTTTTAGCAGTAGCATGACAGAGGAAAGAGCGGAATATTACAGAAGAAGAAGCAACAAGTTTTAACTATGCTGTGAATGTGAATGGAGAAGGAAAAGGAAGAGTCACATTTCACTCCTAGGCAACATGCTTTGGCAACAGGAGAGACTATTTATAGTGATTTTAAAAAGGGGATGTTGGACCAGGTTTAGGGGGAAATATGAGGAGCTCAGTTTTAGCCATATTAAGTTGAAGGCTGTGAAGTGCCATCCATGAGGATATAGCCAGGAGGTGGATAGATATATCTGCGTATCATCTGCATAGAGATGTTATCTAAGGCCAAAAGAGTTGATGAGGTCACTAAGTGATAGTAGAGTGAAAAGGAGAGGTCTGAGAACAGAGCCCTGAGGTACTGTACACCAACCGACAGATCAGGAGAAGACAAAGACAAGTTAGCAACAGTGTTCTAACTCCTCCACACTGTGGCTAGTGGTAGAGACAGGGCGTTGAACTCACTCCCTTTAGATGCACACAGAGTCCTTCATTCTTTCTGGGGTTTTTTTTATGGTAAAACAAACAATAATAACAAATTAGGGGAACTGTGGATAAGTGACATACTGTATGTGGGGGGAGAGGTGCATTAAGATAATTCTACCAGGAGATGGTGAACAGATGGCTCCTAAAGACTGCTTGCTCCAAAAGTAAGCACACTTTCCTGTGCAGACGGGCAGGAACAAGCAGAGGACTGATTAACTCTAAAAAATATAGCAGGGGGGTAGAGCCAAACCAAGAGAGTTCTAGACAGAGGGGGTTGCCAAGGCAACAGGCTGAGACTATGGGGAAAGCTACATTTGTGGCAACAATTTTACAACTTATACTGGGGTGTGCTTGCAGCCTGAGAGCAAATAAATACACAATCCTGTTCCAGGACAAACAGAGACCGAAAATGTGGAGTGGGAGAAGTATGATGAAAACCAGGATAGAGATTTGTTGCGGATACCCAGGGAGTTTAAAATATGAAGGAGAAGAGGGTGATCGATAGTATCAAAAGCAGCAGAGAGATCGAGCATGATTAGTTGGGAAAATTGCCATGAAATTTGGCTTCATGTAGATCATTGCCTACTTTAGTGAGAACAGTCTCTGTTGTTTTAGCTGTACAAAACCCAGATTGTAAAGGTTTGGCATGGGAATTAAGAACGTTAATCATAGGGAGAACACAAGACGATCTAGCAGTTTGGAGGTAAAAGCAGGAGGGATACAGGTCAGTGAGAATAGGTGTGACGTTGCTTAAAGAGGAGGGGAAAATGTGAGAGGACAGGAAGAAATTAACGTTGTGGATGAGAGTGGGGACTAAGAGTTCTTATAAGGTGTGAGGGAATAGGATCGAGAGGGCATGTGGTAGATGCAGAAGAGAAAATCAGGTTAGAATCTTCAAACTTTGTAACAGAAAAAAATGTGTCAAAAGTGGAAAAAGGAGATTTAGGTAGAAGCAAAAAGGAGGGGACAGAAAGAATATGTGGATAGCTTCCATCTTGCCTTTTGCCTTCGGCAAAGGCTTAAAGAGAAGTGAAGGAAGGTTGGGAGATCGGAGGAGTAAGTTAAATACAGAGAAAAGACGACGTGGATTCTATTTCTGAGTGTTGAGGAAAATTGTGTTGTTTGGTCTTAGAGAGAGTGGAGTTAAAACATGAGGGGAGAAATGCATAGTGCAGAAGATTATCCTGAGTGTGAGATTTCTTCTAAAGGCGTTCTGAGGAGTGCAGGAACGAAGGCAGCGTGTTTGTGGATTTAACCAAGGTCATGGATTAAAGGGACGGGTGTGCCGGAACGGAGAAGGGGCATATAGATCAAGAGAGGAGGAGAGGATAGAGTTATTAGAGTTGACAAGATTATATAAGGGAATATAAGGAGGTAATGGGCCTGGGGGGCGGCATTATTAGGAGATCCTGGAGGGAAAATTAGGGCCTGGGGGGTATAAGTACTTAATGGTTCTGAAGGAGGAACTAGGGTGTTTTTGGAGATGCTCAGGGGGTGTAACGGAGTAATGGGCCCTGGTGGAATATAAGGAGTTAATGGGCCTGGGGGATATAAGGGGGTAATGGGCCTGGGGAGATTTAAGGGGGTAAGAGGCCTGGAGGGGGTATGAGTGTTTAATGGGCATGGAGGGGATATATGTGGGTAATTGGCCTGGGGGTTGGAGCATAGTGGATAGAGGCATATGGGCTTTCCTTGTACCCTTAGATTGACCTGCTGGTGGCTCAGTCGTCAAGGGCCACCAACAAGTCAGGTTTTAAGGATATCCCTGATTCATTCGTAATGACTGAGCCACTGATCAGCCACCTGCTCTGAAGCAGGGATATCCTGAAAACCTGATATGTTAGTGACTCTTGAGGACTGGAGTTGGCCGCCCCTGGACTAGAGGGAGCTAACGCCACTTTTAGGTATGACCAAATAATATCACGTTAAATACCTATGCTAACCTGCATGGCCTTTAGTGGATATGTGGATAACATTACCGGCTGCAAAAAAAAAACCATATGTTATTTTTGGAGTTGCTCTGGCTAACATTAGGTTATTTGCATTAGTGCACAGGCATTATGATTAACGTAACATTAATTTAGCTTAAGGTTAGGTTAAATAGCTTAACACAGATTAGTGCATCTGGGCCTAGATGAGCAGCCCTAAATTGAGCAATAATACACAGTGACTACCCAAAGTGGGACGGAAGTTAACATGGAACCTCAAATGGGCAAGTTGCCAATAGGAGCTGAGTAATTAGTTTTGTAACATATCTGGTGAGAATGGAAAAAATCTAATTATTGGCATGTCATTGTTGGTTACTATATAAGGCCGCGCTTATAGTGCGCGCGACGGTGATGGCGACGCGACGGATGATGTTACTCATCGTTACCCGCGAAAGTTATAATTTAACTTTCGGCGACGTCGCTGGCGACCTGGCCATTGATTGGTTCAGAAGCTGTCACATGCGGTGACAGCCTCTGAAAAATCAAATTTTATCGGCTTCAAATTTTTGGTCGCCGCCGTCGCTGCGCGCTTACTATAAGCGCTTGTGACAGTGACAATACTTTTGTTTTCAGGCGACGTCGCATCGCCGTTGACGACTCTATAAGCGCAGCCTAAGAAATTATGTTGATTTTCTAAAGACTGTTATGAATGTGATAATCCATGATAGTTTATGCAACGTGATACAACTTCAAGTATTGAACCTAATCTTATTAGAGGACTTTATAAAACGATATCAAAGTTCTTGACCATGTGACTTTACATTACAGAACATAGTGGAATATTATACATAGTTTGTCACTGAAAAATATATGTAAATGTTAATTTACAGCTCTATGCAGCTCTTGGCTTGGAAATCTGGATTTTGTTTTGAAGGTGCTGCACTATACAATTTGTGGTTGCCACAGTGATTATTTTAGGCATTTATGCAGAATAAAAATGTTTACTGTTATAATACAATCTAATAATGTTTTTTCAAAGAGTATTTAATGGACATTGGGGATGACTTTTTTGTTACAGTTTATTATGTTGACGTACCTCTTCATGCTAGCCTGGCTTGGGATCACAGCTTTCACCTCTCTGCCTGTCTACATGTACTTTAATCTGTGGACCATTTGCCGAAACACAACCTTAGTTGATGGAGCTAACCTTTGCCTGGACCTTCGTCAGTTTGGTAGGTGAACAATGCACTTTAACACTGTATTTTGCATGCTGTGCAATTTGGTGATTACAATTGTAATGGTTAATTCAGTTATAAAAGCAATATGAAACAATGTCAGTGACAATTGTTATCAGCCCCTCTATTACTAAATATGCTTTTCAGTGTTCATTTGTAAACATGGTAAGATGGAAAGTTTGACTTCTCGTATGTAGGTCATGTGCCCTCCATCATTTCTTACATGATGCTTAGATGGATGATGTAGGAAAAAGGTGGAGGTACAGTAATACTGCATTTATACACATTCTGTCTTTTCGTGCTCTAGTTGAAAAGAAAAATCCAATCATTTCCCAAAGAGAACTACAAAAGTGAAATATTTGCATTAACAAGGAATTACTTTGTTTACAAAATCAATTGCATTGTTAAGTTATTTAGCTATTTTGGGAGCTACTGAGACTGTCCCCTTCTGGGAATTCTGACATTCTCCTGGAAACCTGTGGGCCACCATCTTAGCCATTCATCTCTCTTGGTAAATGGGTCTGGAAGTGGCAAGAGGAAAACATTTTGTGGTTGGTCGCACCCTGCAAAAATCATTCATGATCTCCTAGAAACAATTCTAACTACTTTAATTTAATCGGTTTCCTCATTAGTTACTGTTACTACTGGAATATAAGCCTGAATGCCAGAGTAATTAATGAATACTTCATCAGCAGTTCTCTCCAGAAATAAGCTCCATGATTGATTGTTAAAATGTTATGAATCAGAAAACATTATTTTTATTTTTACCGAATCTTGTGCAATTCTAATCTTATCTAATACTCATTGCTCTTTCCCTTTATTTGTTTGACTAAATGGCATAATTACTTTAAAATAAAAATAAAAACAATGGGGATTTAAGTCTCTAAAGGCCTAAATAAATATTTCACAAAACTGCCAGTGATTTGAATGGCTTTTTTTTAATCATGTCCTTAATCACTATGCTGTGAAACTGTTTCCCTGCAACATAAAGTAGAAGCGATCAGTTCCATTTAAATGATGGGTACTAAAATCTTCTCCTGCATACATACTCTTACGCATTTTTGTCATACTCTTCTTTCAGACAAGCTCTTCTGACGTTTATGTCCATATTTATAGCAACAAAAATACTGTACCACTATTCTTTACATTTAATCAACTACATTGCCCTCTGTTTACTGTTGTGTTTTTCATTTACTTTTTAGATGTTTCTATTGCAACATTCTTCTTATTTTCCGAATATCATCAATGTACCCTGCTAGAAAACCATTCTGCTGACTTACTAACACTGCTATTATACATTATTCTATTTTAAATCGTTATGCCTCATTGTATTATGCCTTAAAATCTTAATTACAAATATAGCAGCTGCTATTACACCCATTATCGCACGATATAGCTTTACAGCTGGTGCGATGTTTAGCTCCATGCAAACCCCATGTAGTCGCCAGTAACAACATTGTGCAATTTCACATACAAATCATGTAGTGTTGCACGTTGCCATGTCTTAACTGGAGTAATAACTTCTGCTTTATCTTTAGCTTCCCAAAATGCCTTAACATGGTTCTTTCACAGGGAAAATATGTCCGGCTACATCTGTACACAGCACTTGAAAAGAGAAAAATATAAACAGGGTCTTCACAGAATTCCTTTTTACTGTATGCTCCTTTTTTTCTATAATGTGTATATTTCCTCCAAGCTTTTACTTTGACTTCACATGTGAAATTCTGAAATGCAAGGGCCCAAACATTGTAAATTACACAAAGTGCAAGCTGCAAAAAGGCAGAGTCTTCCTCCAAAGTTACTAGACACACCAGTTGACAGGTTTTCCAATCCTATGTAGCAATCTATTTTGGGTGGGAAATTATTCTGTGATTTTAAATCTTATATGTGAAATTGGAAATTACCTAATTGTACCAGAATTGACATCCACACTAGATTCTACTTACCAGCAACATCATAACATCGCTATGCAGTATTGTTTCATGAATACTGTCATGACAATTACACCTCCAATTTTTTTTTAAAATGTGATCATTTAAAGTGCACACTGATTAATATGATCTTATAATTATATAATTACATACAGTTCATTGTGTTGTGGGCATGGCCCCTATATAAGGTGAACAATCACTTAATCATTTATTTATCAATAATTACAAATGATAGTTTTGACAATGACTGTCATTATTATACTTTTGAATGGCTGAGAGTTCCACTTTAATTGACAGCGTGGCTGCATCTAAGAATAAAATATTATAGATTAATTAATCAAAACATAGTAAAACTAAGGGATATACAGGCATACCCCGCTTTAAGGACACTCACTTTAAGTACACTCGCGAGTAAGTACATGTCGCCCAATAGGCAAACGGCAGCTCACGCATGCGCCTGTCATCATGTCCTGAACAGCAATACCGGCTCCCTACCTGTACCAAAGCTGTGAGCAAGCGGGGAGGCTATAGAGCCTGTTACAAATGGGTTATTTACATCAGTTATGCACGTATATGACGATTGCAGTACAGTACATGCATCGATAAGTGGGAAAAGGTAGTGCTTCACTTTAAGTACATTTTCGCTTTACATACATGCTCCGGTCCCATTGCGTACGTTAATGCGGGGTATGCCTGTATACCCACACTGTACTGCTTCTGTTTTGGCCTTATCCTTTATGCCTTGGTTAATAATAATAAGTACAGTATCCCTCAAACGTAATAGAAATCAAATACATACTGTACACCACAGTGTTGTGTGATGGAAGACCACACATCCCCATGAACTATTCCGGCATCCATGAATAGGTGGGTCTCTAAAACAAAATAGACTTTGAGTATTATGCATTTTCATTCACAGTGTGGCTGTATCATTGAAAATGTATGGTAGATGTAATCAAGTTACAGTATACAGTCAGTTATTTAGTTAATGTCGGGGGGAGGAGGGGGAAACCACATTGTTCAAATGAAGTGGATTGTATGTGGACTGTTCAAATTATGCAATCATCATAATGAGATGTTGCCGTTTATTCCTGTAAATGAGTTTTCAGAATACACTTTAATTTTACAATGTTATTTCTTTTGGAACTCAAATAGTTAGGCTAATGTTACATCGCAAAATACCAAATGGTCAAAGGGTGCAATTTAATAGCACACATGTTTCCACAATTTTGTAACTTCCTCCTAAAAAAAGTATTTTTTATTTGCATAGTATAGCAGTTGGTACCATATGATATTTACTACCTACTATGCAATATGCGTATTTAGCAACAATATCAACACAATGATGGTACTGTGGATCACTACTGAATGGAATGTATTATATTATAGAGAAAGTGATCTAGCAACAGAAACTGAAATGTTTTGTTTTCCGCCATTTACATTTTTGTCCTCTTTTTTTCTTCCTTTCTGTGAAGACAAATTTAAAAGAACTGAATTTATAATTGGAATAAAGCTACAGTATACGGCAAAAGTAATTAAATTAAAGCACACTACACTATCAGGCTTTATACTAACAGGATCATTGGAAAAAATGGTGTCAAAATTATAGTGCTAAAAAGAAGAACGTCTTAATAAAATAGGTGTGCTATATATGAAGGTCGTTACAGTATTTCACTTCTTACATATGATGCATAGTGTATGTGAAATGACGTTTTATTCATTGTGTCCTGTAATATACCTGATACAATTTAAATTAAATTGATTTATTTTTTATTTTATAACTGGTATTAGTAAATATTAATTACTAGTTTAGTACATTTTATAATATGAATACTGTGGGAACAATACATTTTTTAAAGTATATAATGAAACATACGTGCTGTGTTTAAAAAAAAAATGTTTTTGTTGATACACAGCAATTTAAAACACTTATCATTATGCGCTAACCATACTGTATAAACAGACTTTGTAGTATTTTCTACAGGTACATCTTGGCATAGAATTTTCACACTGTTTCAATAATGTGTTGAATCCTCATGCACATCACACATGTTTCCGCTAATATACCCAACTAAAACGTTTGTGTGGGGGATTGTGTGTGTGGGGCCAAGGGTGGGATGGAATGAGTGTGAAGAGGGAGGATTAAGTGAGAGTGGGGTAATTGATGGAGGAGGGGGAGGGTAAGAGGAGAGAGGAGGTGTAAGAGAGGGGTTGAGGGGGTAAGAGTGAGACAGGTGTAAATAGAGGGGGCTCATGAGGTGTGAAATGGGGGGGGGACTCGCAAGATTGCCGACACGGGGGGAGGGGGGGTGAGGGTTTAACTCTAGTCCAGGGCCCCAGGAAATCTGTCTGTGTCTCTGGCGCTCTGGCTGGAATTTGAGCCGGATGAGTTCAACCACATGAGATGCCTCTAACCCTCCTGTCCCTCTTGTGCTTAAACTTGGACCAGTAAAGGCCAAAACAGACTTTACAGAGGAGTGCCCCAGAAAGATACATGTCTTTGTGTAGGGCTTCTCTACTGGGCCCCTCAAACGCACCCGTGGAGAGCTCAGTCGGGGCCAACAGTGTCTCTCAGGAATGCCAGAGAAGAACTCTGAGAATTACCCAAAGTGCTGCAAGTGTTTGTGAATAAGTCTGTGGGGATAATTAAATGTGGGGGGTGGGAATGGGATAATTGAGTGTGGAAGGCATTTGTACTGTGGGAAAGGTGTTGTGTGTGTGTGTGTGTGTGTGTTGGGTAAGGGGGGTTTATTTGTGTTTGTGTAATGGGGGAGGTGGTTTGTGTGTGTGTGTATTGTGGCAGGGGTGGTAAATGTGTGTATTGCGGGGTTTGTGTGTGTATTGGGGAGGGCGTTAATGAGTATATTACAGGAGGGGGGTTATTGAGTGTGGGGAAGAGGGAGTGAGACAGTAGGGAGGGAGCGAGGAGGGGAAGAGTGAGTTGGGGGGGGAGAGAGAGTAGAGGAGGGAGATAGTCAATAAATATGCAGGACCAAGCATATTTTGATTTATTTCATGTTTGTTTGCCTCTGGGTGGAAATTACAAATGACAAACTGATTTGCACAGAATAACAATGAAACAAATTAAATAAATGGACTTTTTTTTTTCTTTCCCTAATTTTGATAGAACTAAGTTTATTGTATGTCAATGCACATATATACACCTAATAGTGTGAGTGTACAGTATATGTGTCATGTATGTGTTTGTGGCGGTGTAATCATGTGTTTAAGCTGTGTTGCAACTCTCAAAATATTTTGGTCAAAAACTATTTTTAATAAATGGCCCCTCCTCCTTGAAAAGTTGCAGACACCCTGTCATAGACGCACACACAAACACACACACACACACACACACACACACACACACACACACACACACACACACACACACACACACACACACACACACACACACACACACACACACACACACACACAGTGTTGTGAAATGTTGTTGTATCAATTTAGAGCACAAATTACATTTTTTGACGCTTTGTACAGTACATAGACCCCATTGTGACAACTTACAGACCTAAGATAAATGGTTTAATAGATATTTCACATCACAGTAGCCTTCTGTCTCATTTGTGAGCTTTACAAACCAGTGACCCTTCACAAGGGTAGAAAAATTATTTTTCTTGTAATGTACATTTCTAGCAGTCATTTTTATGATTTAGTGTCAGGTAACGTAGTGTCAGGTCAAAAGTTACAGTGAACAGAACTGTAAATCATTGTATTCATTCATGATATACAAAGGTTTCATTAGCAACAGACGATTAAGCACACCGGTGAGAAATATATTTTTGTAGCTAGCATACCACTGTATATCACGGAGGCTTAGGATGAGAAAGCTGGAACCTGGGACATGGATCAATGTTGGCATATGGAGTATGTTTCATGCATTTTATTCTTCTGGCCTAGTGACTATATTAGTGGCTAAACATCTTCAGCATGAAGTAACCTACAGTATGTTACTGAACTAATATTGAATTCCAAAATAGTTATTTTTTAGGTAGTTGTAAGAGAAATAAGTATTCAACCTGACTTCTTAAATTTCATAATGCAAAATGTGCTTCAATAGTCCCACAAAATATTTTAATCAATCATCAGTTTAGAATTATTGTTTGAAATGCAAAGGTTTCCATCTTTTTATTGATAAGTTATTGATGGTGTCAAATGCTAATTTGAAACATCAACAATCCTTCTGACTTTTATGCATTTGTAAATTTCACTTTTTCACTTTCAAACCATTGTATACTTCATTTTTTTGGAAAGAGCAGTATGATGCAGCAGATGAAACATTCTGTTAGAACTTGCTATAGAAATGACAGAAGACAAGCAGAAACAATCATCAATAACACCTTTATTTTTAAAAGGACTGTGAAAATGAACAGTACACGTAACACATTAAAAAGGGGGTACGTATGGGGAAAAATGTAAGTGACCCAAGGCTCATAGAGTTATCTTAGTTTGGGATACAACTTCATAGTATTATTTTTATCGTTTATTTGTGAAGCGCCAGCATATTCCGCTATGTGGTACAATGGGGTACTGTACAGAGTTATGTATATTACATACACAGTTACATACAAGTGAGGACAGACATGCACAAACAGATACACAGAAGTAGAGAGGGCCCTGCTTGTGAGAGTTTACATTCTAGAGGGAATGAGGAACAATGTTGAAACAAGAAGGTAAGGTAATTGTAGGATAAGGTGTGAATATTGCCCAATCTGACAGTTGAAGCCATTAAGGTTTTGGGGTTGTGGGGACTGTTACACAAGGTGGAGATTGGTCCAGCCATACAGCTAGTCCCAATGGGTTAGGAGAGGAAGGGAAGTTGGATGCTAGACTTACGGCAAGTAGGCTAGTATATTAGAATGGGACTTGCCAATGAGAATCAAAGTTTTACAATTATGGCAGGATTAGATATTATAGTATCACAAATCAAAACATATTAAAGCAAATATACCAAAATGGTACTTTTTCTGTTCCGGTCAAATTATTTATGCGTTGGTTAGTAACAATAAGTATGCCCGAAACGTAATACAAATAAAACACACACACACCACAGGGTTGTATGATTTATTTATTTATAAAATATTTTACCAGGAAGTAATACATTGAGAGTTAGCTCTCGTTTTCAAGTATGTCCTGGGCACAGAGTTAAGACAAATAATACATGTTTACAAATACAGTGATGGAAAACCATATTTCACCATGATTTATGCCGTCATCCATTCTGCTAAACATGTAGGTCAAGAGAATTCAAATAACGAAAACCACTAACTAAAAACCATACAATAAGCGCTAGACCTAAATAGTGGCCAGTGCCTAGTGCACAAACGTTAATCAAAGGTGAAAAACTAATATAAAAAAACTAAGAAGATTCCATATTTGAGACAAATCTAATAGGAATAGCTGCCAATGGGAACCTCACACACAATTTCTCTCAGGAAACCTGTTAATCTATTAGACAAAAAGAAATGCAATCCCCGGCGCATTCAAAATGGTATATAAACCAAATTACCACTGTCCATATAAGTGTCCAGATTAGAACCAAGTCCCAAAATATTCAGTCCTAAGTGGTAATCGGGATGAGACTTCCTCGTCAATGGTTATCTTCCTAGTATCCCCCCTAAAATAGGGGACACCATTGCGCATTGGACACTTCCACTACTAAGACAAATGATTGCCTACTTACAAGATGCTATCTTGATACGTGCAGTGGATATAAGCTGTACTTTGGCCAGCATCTTCTCCCCGAATAGTCCATGAACCCCACATGGTACAGTACTTCAGCCGCATCCAATCAGCTCCGTCGGGTGGCTTAGTAATGGAAGTGTCCACTGTTTCAGTCCACTGCGCAACTGGACTGAATTTTTGGGACTCGGTTCTCCTCTGGACACTTATACTGTCCCGGCCAAGCTAAGTCTAAAGCTTGCCGGGAACTGGCCGGGATCGTAGCGGGCTAGCCGCGGGTCCGCTCTCCGTTTAAAAACGGAGTTTCCCGCGCGGCGGCAGCTTCAATAGATAAGCGCTAATGGCGCTTACTATTGAAACGCCCGAGGCGCAGGAAAACCGTCCCGGTTTCGGCCGGAGACAGCCCGCGCGCCGCCCGCGGTTATTTCAAAACTGCGGTGGCGGCCGCATTAGAGTAAGCTCGGCCGCCACTGTATGGACAGTAGTAATTTGGTCTATATACCATTTTGAATGCACCGGGAATTGCATTTCTTTTTCTCTAATAAATATGTGGGTCCTTTAAACAGAAAATACTTTAGACTTTATATATTCTTTATACTACATTTCTTAGACTACAGGGTCTCTATGGCAATAATTTCCTTGCTCAAAGTAAAGTGACATTTATTCTACTATTTATTTGAAAATACTCAAATAAAGCTCTGCATTAAATATCATAATTTGTTATTTATAATAATATGATTGACATAATGTTTTTGTATTTGTAAAACACTAACATTTAGCAAAGTCTCTGACTGCAAAAATGGGGCAGAATAACTGCACCAAATATATCAATTAAAATGTGTCCCATGGAAATCAGTGTCAAATCTTTCTTTGACAAAGCTGATGCAATATGTGTGCACTAGTTATGCTGTTGGGAGGTTATGATAAATAACACAAATAGGTCCACATTTAACTAGCCATACTATTTCATAAAAGGGTGCCCATAAAGTGTCTTCTGGTGCCAGAAGGTGTTATAGAATAGCACCACTTAGTAATTATGGGCCATAATGCATTGATCCAAAATGATTTTGTAATTTAATTTGCTTTAGGTATTGTAACTATTGGAGAGGAAAGGAAATTATGTACTACGTCTGAAAACTTTATCAGGATGTGTGAATCTACAGAGGTGAGTTGAACAAGTCCTATGACATAATTTCAACATTGTATATTGCTTTGTAAAATGAAAGAGGTAAGGGGCATATTCTACATTCTACAGTTGATCGGGCCATTTTTTGGCTGAAATTCGCCAATGACCAGAATGGGAATTTTGTTGGAAATTGCCGCTTCAGGTGATATAGAATAAACCTCTAAATGGCAATTAAACTAAAAGCAAAACCAAAGCACCTACAAGAGCATGATCGCCATATTCATAGAAATTGGGCCCTGAGTGTATACAGTACACTAAAATCTGACAAATGCATACACATACAGTAGCTCTAAAAAGCTATATCATAGCAAGTTAAGGAATGCCAAACTGACTAATAATAGCCCAATATCATGGGCTTACGATAAAAAAAAAAAAAACTACTCTAAATTTTATATATACAGTATACTGTATTTCTAAAACATTAGTGTTCAACATGGAGAGCTTCATTTTTATTGTTTTATTTATAATGGTGAAGACAGTTACTCTACAACAAGAACCTAATTTATGTAATCAAACAGTCCTGAAACATACACTACTGTATATAAGGCCACCACTGGAGCATAACCGAGGTTTAGGGACATGTTTACTAAGTGATGCTATTCCATAAGACAAGGTGGAGGTGTCTAATGGAACACTTAGAAAATATAGGCCTTTATCCTTTTCATCCGTTAAATATACAGAATGATTCAACATTTAAATAGGCATTCCGGTTTAGTTTTGTTTTGCATCTGTGGGTTTTTTCCAGAGTGTTTTCCTTAAAAAAAAAAAAGGCCATTTATCCATGTTAACAATAAAATAAACAAAATTACACATTTCAATTTGGTGTTTATCGTGTCCTTATCTGTAGGCCAGGCTGCTACAGGAATTAGAGCCCAATAGCAAATATTGCTTGCTGTCTGGTTTTTAGCGGTTTAAAATAGAAGTATTTTAAATAGATAATATTGCCTGCGCTTTGAATTTTGGCTCAAAAGTAAGCCAGTGCAATATTTTCATTCTGATCTTGTAAATAAACACATTGTTTTTAAATACTGTAGTGTTAATAGATCTTGGTTATTCTCTCTTTCACTACAGGTGAACATGACATTCCACCTGTTTATTGTTGCACTTGCTGGAGCTGGAGCTGCAGTTATTGCTATGGTAAGGCACACGGATTGTGAGCTTAATGGGGCAGTTAATAGAACAACATTGTTAGCTTGTAAGTATACGGTAAGAAGAGATGTGCAAAAATATTGGCCCGTGAGGTTTTGAAATATGCTTCTTTTAAAATTTACAATTTTTTTTTATTCGGGCGCCAGAAGTATCAAATTAAAAATAAATGAACATAATCTTTTGTTGCTTAAGTATTTCTACATATGGGAAGGATATGTTTGTGTGCAACATGTTAGGTGTCCCTAACGATGGATCCATAATGCATCTACAATTTCAGGTCTGTATTTGCGCATTATTGCAGCAAACTGTTTAAAGAACACTTAAGAAAGGAAATAGAAGCTCCTTCTTTGATAAATCATTTGTGGCTTTTTTTGTTGTAGTAGTGTATCAGTTTTGTGGCATTGACACTTTGATAAACAATCCTACTTTATTTTCCAGATGTATGCAGAATAAAGCTATGTAGGGTAAAACAAATCTCGACTAAATAGTAATTTGGATGGCAAATATCCAAGTTAGGAAACATGATATGCAGTTTAACATGTTATCTCATCATCAGTTTACACTTTATTGGCAAATGTAGAGATAGACTGGGTATTATATCAGTACACGTTTGTGATCCAAGTCAAAGATGTGCGTTTCTTTTCTTCCAGGGGCGGGCAAGCCATATCACTTGACCTTTATGCAAGTAATCCCAAATTACCACTTTATTAAAGGAAAACTGTCTGTTTTAGATGCTAAAAATGACATGTAGCATGAGATAACAAAAAAATGTGAAATCATTAGATATAAGCTTTTATGGATACCAAAGTGATATAGTCAGAGTACAGGTTTTGTTTCTAGAGTGTGTCAGTTGCCCTAGCATTAAATGAAACTGTAATGCTGCTGACTTCAAGACAGGATACAGACTCGCAGAACAGAGGTAGGGAGTAGTACACCGAGCTTGGCCTGGGTTCAGATGCCTGGGATGCAGGGCTAGTCAGGTCCTGTTCCGGGGTCGAGGCAAGCGGAAGCAGGGTAGTCAGGTCCAATTCGAGGGTTGAGACAGGTGGCAGGCAGGGGTAGTCAAGTTCAAGCAGAAGTACAAGCACAGGCAGGCAATCACTGGGGCAAAGGCAAAGCTCAAGCAGAACCAGGTACAGAGTACTTTTCAAGCGCAATGTCACGGAACAACTGCCTGCTATTTAAAGGCCAGAAGCAGCTGCTGGCAATGGGGGCCTGAGAGAGGCTGATTTCCTGTCAGGAAATAAGGGCATGAATTGCCAGGAAGCAAGATGGCCCAGTTGCTTCAGTGAGGGTGTGAGGTCACTTCCTGTCGGCAGCAGGATGTTTGGTATCCAGACAGATCCCTTGTAGAAACATGACAAGGCTCAGTTTTTTCCTTTCATGCATCCTTTGCCCACCATTTTGTCAGGTAGAACCTTCCTTGGGCTACAAGGGTCTCCTTTTCTCTTAGAGCCGATAACCTTGATGCAAATCCCAATAATGATGTATCAACACATCTCACACTCGCTTCATTATTTAAAAAATCATATTTGTTTAGTTATTCCTTTTATTGTGGTCTTTTTTTGACAACGCACATGCGTTTTTATTATTAGGGAGGGCAGTGTGTTCCTTTGATATATTTATTTATAAAATGTTCTACCAGGAAATAATACATTGAGATTTAAATCTTGTGTTCAAGTGCTTTATGTCCTGGGCACAGAGTTATGGTGACAATACATGGATATATTAAATGAACAGAAGTTATACATTATATTTAGGGAATCAGGTTTTTGGTTTTAAGTGAAAGAATCCGATAAAACACCACCGACCAATGATTAGTTTTTTTCAGTTAAAACCAATAAAGAACGGAAAATGAAGAATTTAGCCGGCAATGATTTTCATTGGGAGGACTGTCCTCACGTGGTGCACTTCCCGCTCCATGTGAATATGGCTGCACGGGTGCGGGAAGATGCAGAAGCACTGGGCACCGACCGGGAGCAGGAGGAGAAGAATTGATGCAACCATGTTCTGCAAAAATTTCTAAAGCTTCCAACGACAGAGCTACAGATCAAAACCAACTCTAACACCATTCTAGCCCCTGTCACTAGTTTTACGTTTCTGGGAATTTGACTTGACTCCCACTTAACATTTGGACTGCCTATTGATACTCTGACATGCAAAACCTGTTCCAAACTAGGTGTACTTTACAGGAACAAATCCTCCATAAGCCATCTGGTCAGAAAGCGCATTGCACAGCTCATGCTAATGCCAATTATAGACTATGGGGCATAGTATATGGTGCAGCACACCAAACTCACCCTAGAAAACTAGACACCATCAACAACTCAATATGGTGCTTTGAACTACAATTTAATTACAACACACATCACTGTAAAATACTCAAAGAACTAGATTAGCTATCTCTTGAGTCCAGACACAAAGTACATTTTTCCTGTCTTGCCTCCAAATACTTTCTGGGCAAGCTACCCACCTATCTGCATAAGCTCCTCACCCCTACCACATATAGCACTTATCACTTTAGATCTGACTGTAAAAGACTGTTCACAGTCCAAGGAATCCAGTCACTCCTCCTCTTACCATGCACCTCATGACTGGACCAACCTACCAGAGACTTTCAAAACCGCCTCCAGTATAAGTAATTTGCAGACCAGTTGTCTTTCATTTTAATATTGTCTGTAATTGTTACATACACCAATACACATATATCTAACTGTCCATGAAATGTCTGTAAATTGAATGTATAACCTCTGTTAATTTAATGTAACCAGGTATTGTCACCATACTGAAACTCTGTGTCCAGGACATACTTGAAAATGAGAGGTAACTCTCATTGTATTATTTCAACATTTTATTAATAAAACATTTTTTTTAAACAACCTGCTCCCAGCACACAGATCCCCCTGCCCCCAGCATAAATATCCCCGTGCCCCCAGCACACAGAGCCCCCCAAAAATAAAAAAAATCTAAACACAGTATTACAGTATACTTTTGTATTGCTATTTTTGTATTGTTATATATTATTTAAACAAAGAAAAATACTTATTTTTTGGCATAAGCAAAAATATTTTAAAATAAATTAAATAAACACAGATTTAACAAAAATAATAAACACTGAAAAACATAACCCCTAATTATATTTACAGGGAGTGGTGTCTTTGAACAGCTTTACAAGCATAGAATAAATATACTCTTATTGTTACTGTTCAAAAAATCTACTGATTCTAGAATATAAGGTCATTTTTACATATTCTTCCTTACCTTAAGCTGTATGATTCATCACCCATGCCTTCATCTGCATTAGCTTTGTTCAAAACATTCCACATCATGTTACTATGGTAATATAGCTAGAGGATGTATCTATTTCCTGTACAAGTACAATACATTTTAAATACATTGACACCATATGACATGTCCTTAAACACCAAAATATTTTATTGGAAATGTAAGAGAATGAGATGTACAATAATTGCTTCCACATCAAATGGCCAGCCTATCACTGCTGTGAAATGCTGATCTATGGCGATTTCAACATTGGTACAGATAATTAGCATTTTGCACCATTTACAGTGCAATACCTTTTCTTTTATTGCACATTTCCATATATTAGCCTATTTAAAGGAAGCAATTTAAAGAAATAAGTGATTAAAAATGTCTTATTTCCACATCTCCCACTCATTCCCACACAAAACCACATTAAAGTTAGGACAATTTTTTTTGGTGGATTTGGATCCACCTAACATCGGCTGGTTTCTTTGGTCCGCGAATTTCTGTGAATGAGTCGCAAACGGATGGTTCACCTTTCTAGATTTGTTTTATCCCTGACAATCCACATGGCAGATTCCGCAATCCGTTGGTGGATTTTTAAGAATCCAATCCAAGGATTCCCCAATCCGTTGTTGGATTATTTAGAATCCGCCAACGGATTGTGGAATCTGAGGATTGGATCCTTAAAAATCTGTACTCTTGGAGACATTGTTTACAGTATATTCTGGATTGTTTGTTTTGTGATATCATTATTTGCAATGCCACAGGTCACATTTGTAAGTTAACTGCTGCCCCTTCGCAGCATGATGCCAACCAATATGACTCCACTACATTATCAGGCAGTTGTATGTCAATCCTCACTATACCATTTTCTCTAAAGAATAACTTTCTCAAGTACTTGCATCAAGTTTATTCTTTTCACACAAAGTTATAGGGGATTTCAGATATACAAACAGTCATAAAAGAGCTAATTGGGATGAAGAAGTCAAAAGAGAGGAAGGAAAAAAGAACAGGGAAGATAAGAGAGGAATAAAAAAGTAAGGACAACAGATTAAACATACCAATAACATTAGTGAATTAAAAGATATAACAACAGAATATTTAGAGACATTTGTAATGTGAATATTTAGGCAAGATTCTGTGTCAGTACCTTGTAGTAGGAAATGGATCAGGCATGCTCAGAAGTGAAATAGAAATTAGTCTTCTTATCCAGATTACAGAGAACCCTTCATTTTTTATATAAGGCAAATATAATTTTCAAAATACTGCTTTAGATGTGTACAGCCCTGATCACAATCGTTGAAACGATTGTAGCTTTACTTCTTCAGTTTGTTCTTGTTAAATAATAATTCCGCCTATTATCTCTTGTTCAGAAAGATTCCAATATGTCAGAAGATTATTGTTCACCAGATATAGTTAGTTTATTCTTACAGTGTTACTTACAGATGAAAGTTCAATCAACAATGACAACATGTGCTCAGATGCAATGATAGAGAAACCTTTGTTCACTCACATACTGCTGGTGTTACATGCAGAGAGCGGCCTTGGAAAGAGAGTATGCTCTTTCAAATACCACTGTGTTTATTGATCACTAACTCAACCCATTTCTCCTCATGGCTTCTCTGTAACAAAGAAACTCCAAGCTACTTCAGACTCAATTTCATACTAGGCCTTGAAATCCTATCCTTAAGCCAACTCCAACATCTGTTATGTATTAGACCTTTACTAAAATATAGCTCTTTTGGCTACATATGAATTCTAAATCTTGCAACATATTCTCATTCAATTGTCTTGATATAAATTCGTATTCATACATTTTAATTAATAAATGGATTGCTAACGGTTCTGGATCCCTGTATTGTATATTTATTCATTAACCCTGTAGCCTTGTTTGACACTGGCTTCTAACTTTGTAATAAATAACTAACAATCAAGATAATGATCAGAATATTTTCTTGCTTAGCATTGACACTAGGCAAGGCTGTACATAGAACTCAATGTCTTTTTCTGTGTGGATTATATTAGATTAAATGTATGTATGTGTAGGATTTCTTTGCCATATTTATCTGTCCATCCTATTGTGGTACCCCATGTGCTCACCCACTTATCCCCTCACTGCCTGTGGCTACAGCTTACTCACAACAAGCCGGGCACACCCATCTGTGACAAAACATATGGGGCGTTACTGACTAGTGTAGAGGGAGAGGGGGGTTGGCCCGGTATTAAAGGAGTTGCACCCCATATGGCCACCCCCTGACCTCACCAGGGAGGCAAGGGGTTAACTGGACTGCGGTCCAGGAATGTGGTTTACACCTTGTCATGTCATGAAAAATGTATGTTCCCCTGTTCCCATGTTTCATTATAATACTGTATTTTAATATTTTAAAGTGCATTTCTGTATCTCCAGTTCTGGAGGTCGCAGAGAGTTGATATTTGGCCAATGTGTGGAGTCACTGTAGGCATTAAGAACTGGCAAATTTAGATCCACTGAGCCCACCAGAATGGAACTTATTAATATGTGTAGATATTAAAGTATATATGTATGGTATTTTGGATCTGCTCTGAAAATGCAGACCATCTGCTATGCTAATAGGTCATGAAGGGCAGCCGGCTGATTGAGCCTAAGTGCTGAGATCAGAAGTTAACTGCCTGGATTGTTTACACTAAGTACTAATCAACAGACCAGTACTAATCAACAGACTCTGCCACTCTAATTGTTACCTTAGGGTGGAGAATCATCAAACTGGAGTGGTTTGTAAGTGTTATGTCTACACCTACAAACAATGCAGATACTTCATTTGGTAAACTGGTAGTCGCCCCTGATTTAATTATGGGGCTACCCATAGAGTCCCAGTACACATGGGCTAATTAGCTGGGGGGGCATAGGTTAATCTGTGTCTCCTCGTTAGGGATTGGATACAGATAATTGTTCACCATAGTCTGTATTCAATGTTAAGAATAGGGTTACACAGGTATATAAACTGTGTCCACCCTACAGTTTTTATTTGTGCTTCTGATTCCACCTGGAATGTCACCGGATTGCTGGAGAATTGCTAGCTGATACTTCTCCATCCCCCAACCCTAAGTAAGTGTTACCTTCTTGTCTGTTAATTGTACTATATTGCTGTATTCACCTTTTTTAAGGAATATATATATTTTATTATATCTAAGCCTCGTTCAGTTCAACCCAGATATTTGGTGTTCATTATATCTTGTCATAAGTTACCGTGACAACTAGCACAGAGTAGCATTTCACTAATGCCCTCCTTTGTAGCCTATAAGATTTGCTAACAAATTAGTGCCTGCCCCATAGAGCTTGCAATCTAATTTTTTTACTGAATGCTTTGCTGGCTTTGTAGTTTTATAACCTACGTGTGGCTATAGGTCTGCTTAATGCAGCGGGATAATTAATGCCTAAGGGAGAGGCCATAAGAAATTAAGGAGGCTCAACATTTCCATTTTGCATATTTGCCTAAAATCTTGATGTCTGTATGATGTCTGAGAAAGTGGAATGATCTTGGGGAACTTGGGTAGAATACTAAACTACAAATAATTGTAGTTTTAAGAAAAAAAAGATAATTGTATGAGTAGTGTCACAATTTGATAACTGATAGCGGGTGTTAGTACTTCCGTTATTGTATTGTATTGTATTGTATGTCTTTATTTATAAACTGTGTCCACCCTACAGTTTTTAGTTGTGCTTCTGATTCCACCTGGAATGTCACCGGATTGCTGGAGAATTGCTAGCTGATACTTCTCCATCCCCCAACCCTAAGTAAGTGTTACCTTTGTGTCTGTTAATTGTACTATATTGCTGTGTTCACCTTTTTTAAGGAATAAATATATTTTATTATATCTAAGCCTCGTTCAGTTCAACCCAGATATTTGGTGTTCATTATATCTTGTCATAAGCTACCGTGACAAGCTCTATAATTAACTGGTGGCAGCGGCGGGATTGAACTGAACCTATATTACAGTGTTCTGTGGGACTCTGTCATATAGTGGGAACTCGAGAGTAATTGCAAGTTCCTGGGACTAAAGATATTGAACACACAGTAGTGTAACAGTTAACACAAGTTGTAACACCACCTCACTGCTGTGACCGTGAGCCATGAGCGAGGCTGAAGGCTCATCCAACATGAGTACCAGAGCTCAGCTGAAGGACCAGTGCCGTGAATATGGACTGCCCTATGAGAACCAGGAGGACGCAGACATGGTTGACGCAATCGGTGACTATGAAGCCCGGCTTGCAGAGCCTCAGGATACGGCTCAGCTTGCCCTTATACAGCCACCCGGAGATCAAGGAAGGAACCCAGTGCCGGGGCGGCGGAATCCCGGGGAGGGAACGAGTGCACCTCCCGGGAGCAGTGCAACAGGAGGGGTATTGGTTGCTGTGGCTACCAGTCCGTTCACCCCTGAAATGTTGGCACTGATTACTGCGTGGGGTGACAAAGGGACACCGGAGGAGCGGCTGTAGTTTATCACTATGGCAGTGAATAGACCCGCTTATTGCCCCCCTTGTCCAACCCAACAACGATGAACTCAAACTGGATCAGCAAAGTCTCACCAAGTTCGTGAAAGGTACTGATCAGATCAACAGTTTTTTTAAAGAACTTTGAGACACAGTGTCGGCGGTACAAAGTGCTTCCCCAGCATAGGGTTGCACATTTGGACCCCTTACTGTCCAGCTTGGCTAAGCAGACAATGATGGCGCTTCCAGATGAGTATGCTGATGACTATGAACACATGAAAGAACTGTTATTGTTTCAGTACGGTTTTACCCCTGAAGCCTACCGGGGTAAATTCCGGCAGGAAGAGAGGCAGCCCCAGGAGTCCTATGTTACCTACGTGACCCGCATGGCTTTGTACGGGATACGCTTGGTGGAGGGCTATGAGGCACGGACTTACCAACGCCTGCTGGACCTCATCTTTCAGGAGCAGATCATGCAGCAGTGAGGGCTTGGGTGTACGACAAGAAGCCCAAGACTTACCAGGAGGCGGCGAGGCTTGCAGACGACTATGTGGGCAGCCGAGCCCTGATGACCGCCAAAACAGTAGCCAAGGCGGAGGTGGCAGTGGCACCAGCCAGAAAGTCTGCCAATACCCACCAATGGACTCAGAGGCCGCCTGCGGGCAGCAGTCCACCGAATGCGGGGGAGCTCCGGCACGAGCGCCGGTGCTACAACTGCAACCGCCCTGGTCACATCAGACCAGATTGCCCGGAACCCCTGAATTCTGGCGGACCCCATCTGGGGCAACGCACCGCAGCTGCGAAGCTGGTAGCCCGCGTGCGGGTGGCTTCCACCACAGACTCCGGACCGGTCATGGAACCAACGCCCAGCGAGACGTCCCATGCAACACCTGTCCCGGTTTCATCGGTGCATACAGCCAGGAGCAGAGGAAATCTCAGCGCGGACCTGCAGCAGACGGACGGGCGGAGCAGACATCTCACCCCGGTCACAGTCGGTGACCGGCAAGCAGTCGGCTTGCTGGATTCAGGCGCTGCAGTGACCCTGGTCCGACCTGATATGGTCCGGCCAGAGGAATTACTCCCAGGCCCTGGGATACAGATCACTGTGGCCGACGGAGAGCCACATTTCCTGCAAGTGGCCAGAATCTTTTTGGATTGGGGGGAGGGCCAGGGTGTGCGGGAGGTGGGGTTTTTACCCGGTTTGGATGCCAATGTTCTTCTTGTCAACGATCTGGGACCGATGACCTGCACCTATGACCGAGTGCCCAAGCCCGCTGCAGTGGCGGCGGTTACCCGGAGCCAGACAGTGGCAATGGCGGCAGCGCCAGTCCCCCAGCCTTTGGAACCAACGCTAGCGGAGGGCGCAGAGGAGCCCGGGGAGGTAAGCCAGGATCAGTTGCAACCACAGACTGACTTACTGTTCCCCCTCACCCTTCCTCATTCTCCGGACAATGACATGACTGGGGGGTGGCCAGAATTAGGAGCCCAGTTTAGGGAGGCAGTGAAGACAGACCCTTCCCTGGCCGGCGTGAGACTTCGGGCGTCCGAATCTCAGGCAGGGGAAGGCACTGAGCACTGCCTATGGTATAAGGGACTCCTGTATAGAGAAGAAGGAAACCCAGGGATAGAGGAGGGATTGACCGGTAAGCGACAGCTAGTAGTGCCCCAGGGGTACCGACAGCAACTGTTATGGGTAGCTCACTCTATTCCGTTAGCGGGACTTCAGGGGGTCAACAGAACGCGAGCCCGGTTATTTCAGCGTTACTACTAACCGGGGGCATCTTGAGATGTGGGCAATTTCTGCCACTCTTGTAATGCCTGCCAGTGAGTGGGTAAGGCGGGCGACCGTGTTAAGGCACCCCTGAAACCCCTACCGATAATAGGGGAACCCTTCCAGAAAGTAGCAATGGATCTTGTAGGACCCCTTATGATTCCTAAAAGGTCAGGGAAGCGCTACATCCTCACGGTGGTGGATTTTGCCACCCGGTACCCTGAGGCGGTAGCGCTTGGCACCATAGATGCTAAAACAGTGGCAGCAGCTTTGCTGAACATTTTTTCTAGGTTAGGTTTCCCTAGTGAGGTCCTAACCGATCAGGGGTCGCAGTTCATGAGCGAACTGTTACATTGTCTCTGGGATACATGCGGTGTACAGCACCGGCGCACTACCCCTTACCATCCCCAGACAAACGGATTATGTGAGAGGTTTAACGGTACCCTGAAGCAGATGCTTCGGACCTTTATAGAGGCGGAGGGGAAAGACTGGGAGATTCATTTACAGCACTTGCTGTTTGCCTACCGAGAGGTACCGCAGGAATCTACAGGCTTCTCCCCCTTCGAGCTACTATATGGCCGCAGGGTACGTGGACCTCTGGACCTATTCCGTGAGAGATGGGAAGGGGAGGCTACTGCTACTGATAGTTCTGTGATCCAGTATGTAGTAGATCTCAGAGACCGGTTAGAGATGCTCATGGGGGTGGCCCAGGACCACCTCAGGGCCGCTCAGACCAAGCAAAAGCAATGGTATGACCGGAATGCCTGTAGCAGGGAATTCATCCCAGGATAGCAGGTGCTTGTTCTCAAACCCCCTCGGGAGAACAAGTTGATGTCTGCCTGATCGGGACCGGACCCGGTTATCTGAAATGTGAATGAGTACAACTACGTTGTACAGGTAGAGCCTGAGAGGCATAAGACATATCACGTCAATATGCTGAAAGAATACAGAGCACCGAGTATGGGAGCAGTAATGGCCATTTGTAGCCCACTGCTGGAGGATCCGGCGAGCAATGCTCTGCCTGATCTCCTAGGGGAGGCTAGGCAGGGAAACACTGTGGAGCAGGTAGAGATAGGGGCACAGTTTAGTGCTAGGCAGCAGGTAGAAGCCAGGGACATGCTAGCTAAGTTTAGGGCCCTCTTCACTGACATGCCAGGGACCACACATCTCATAAAACACCCAGTGCACACAGGGGATCTGCAGCCTCTGCATAAGCACGCTTATAGAGTGTCAGCAGAGGTCAAGACCAGTATGGAAAGGGAGATAGAGGAGATGCTGACCCTAGGGGTAATTACTCCGTCCCAAAGTCCTTGGGCAAGCCCAGTAGTTCTAGTCCCTAAGAAGGACAAGACCACCCGGTTTTGTGTGGACTACCGCTTGCTCAACGCTGGGACGGTGTCAGATGCCTACCCCATGCCCCGCATGGATGAGTTACTGGATGAACTCGCGGGGACAAGGTATCTGAGCACTATGGATTTGAGCAAAGGCTATTGGCAAATCCCACTGACCCTGGAGGCTAGGGAGAAGTCAGCATTCATCACTCCAAGTGGCCTCTATGAGTTTTTGGTGATGCCATTTGGGATGAAGAATGCCCCGGCTACCTTCCAACGCCTGGTCAATAGGTTACTGGAAGGGATGCAGAGCTATGCCAGGGCTTACTTAGATGACATTGCTGTCTTTAGTAATTCCTGGGACTCCCACTTAGGACATGTAGCTGCGGTGCTGGATAGGATCAGGGAGGCTGGGCTTACCTTGAAACCCACTAAGTGTATGGTAGGGATGGCAGAGGTCCTGTACTTAGGGCACGGGGTGGGTGGAGGGCACCTCAAACCAGAGCCAGCTAAGGTAGAAGCCATAGTTCAGTGGCCTGTTCCAAAAACCAAGAAACAGGTCATGGCATTTTTGGGCACCGCAGGGTACTATAGGAAGTTTGTCCCACGTACAGCGCCGTGGCCAAACCCCTGACTGATTTGACTAAGAAGCAACTGCCTGTGCTTATCACCTGGACTCCTGCCTGTGAAACTGCTTTCCAGGCACTGAAAACTGCGCTTGCTGGGGCCCCCATACTGGCTGCCCCAGACTATACCAAACATTTCCTCATACAGACTGATGCTTCGGACTATGGCATTGGGGCTGTGTTGAGCCAAGTGGGGGACGATGGTAGCAAGCACCCTGTGGTGTACCTCAGCCAAAAAATACTCCCCAGAGAGGTGGCCTATGCCACCATTGAGAAAGAGTGCTTGGCCATTGTCTGGGCACTCAAAAAACTCCAGCCCTATGTGTATGGAAGGGCTTTCACGGTCCTCACAGACCACAACCCCCTGAGTTGGCTGCAGAGGGCATCAAGGGAGAATGCCAAGTTGCTAAGGTGGAGCTTGGCCTTGCAAGAGTTTGAGTTTACTATTCAGCACAAAAAGGGTAGTGAAAACAGCAATGCTGATGGGCTTTCACGTCAGGACTATCCCTCTGAGACTGAGTTCATTAATGGTGCCAGCAGTGCCCCACTCCCCATTAGGGCCAGTGGACCACAGGTCACCCATTAAGTAGGGGAGGTGTAGAGGGAGAGGGGGGTTGGCCCGGTATTAAAGGTGTTGCACCCCATTTGGCCACCCCCTGACTTCACCAGGGAGGCAAGGGGTTAACGACTGCGGTCCAGGAATGTGGTTTACACCTTGTCATGTCATGAAAAATGTATGTTTCCCTGGTCCCATGTTTCATTATAATACTGTATTTTAATGTTTTAAAGTGCATTTCTGTATCTCCAGTTCTGGAGGTTGCAGTTGATATTTGGCCAATGTGTGGAGTCACTGTAGGCATTAAGAACTGGTAAATTTCGACCCACTGAGCCCACCAGAATGGAACTTATTAATATGTGTAGATATTAAAGTATATATGTATGGTATTTTGGATCTGCTCTGAAAATGCAGACCATCTGCTATGCTAATAGGTCATGAAGGGCAGCCGGCTGATTGAGCCTAAGCACTGTGATCAAGAGTTAACGCCTGGATTGTTTACACTAAGTACTAATCAACAGACCAGTACTAATCAACAGACTCTGCCACTCTAATTGTTACCTTAGGGTGGAGAATCATCAAACCTACAAACAATGCAGATACTTCATTTGGTAAACCGGTCGTCGCCCCTGATTTAATTATGGGGCTACCCATAGAGTCCCAGTACACATGGGCTAATTAGCTGGAGGGCATGGGTTAATCTGTGTCTCCTCGTTAGGGATTGGATACAGATAATTGTCTGTATTCAATGTTAAGAATAGGGTTACACAGGTATATAAACTGTGTCCACCCTACAGTTTTTAGTTGTGCTTCTGATTCCACCTGGAATGTCACTGGATTGTTGGAGAATTGCTAGCTGATACTTCTCCATCCCCCAACCCTAAGTAAGTGTTACCTTCTTGTCTGTTAATTGTACTATATTGCTGTGTTCACCTTTTTTAAGGAATATATATATTTTATTATATCTAAGCCTCGTTCAGTTCAACCCAGATATTTGGTGTTCATTATATCTTGTCATAAGTTACCGTGACAACTAGCACAGAGTAGCATTTCACTAATGCCCTCCTTTGTAGCCTATAAGATTTGCTAACAAATTAGTGCCTGTCCCATAGAGCTTGCAATCTAATTTTTTTACTGAATGCTTTGCTGGCTTTGTAGTTTTATAACCTACGTGTGGCTATAGGTCTGCTTAATGCAGCGGGCTAATTAATGCCTAAGGGAGAGGCCATAAGAAATTAAGGAGGCTCAACATTTCCATTTTGCATATTTGCCTAAAATCTTGATGTCTGTATGATGTCTGAGAAAGTGGAATGATCTTGGGGAACTTGGGTAGAATACTAAACTACAAATAATTGTAGTTTTAAGAAAAAAAAGATAATTGTATGAGTAGTGTCACAATTTGATAACTGATAGCGGGTGTTAGTACTTCCGTTATTGTATTGTATTGTATGTCTTTATTTATATAGCGCCGTTAATGTACATAGCGCTTCAGAGCAGTAATACATGTGGTAATCCAATAAATAACAGATAATATAAATAACAGATCATGGGAATAAGTGCTTTAGACATTAAGGAAGAGGAGTCCCTGCTCCGAGGAACTTACAGTCTAATTGGTAGGTAGGGAGAACGTACAGAAACAGTTGGAGGGAGTTCTGGTAAGTGCATCTGCAGGGGGCCAAGCTTTATGTGCCATGTGTTCAGAATAGCCACAGTGCTATTCCAATGCTTCTTTAAGCATGTGTGTCTTAAGGTGGGTCTTAAAGGTGGATAGAGAGGGTGCTAGTCGGGTACTGAGGGGAAGGGCATTCCAGAGGTGAGGGGCAGTCAATGAAAAAGGTTTAAGGCGGGAGAGGGCTTTAGATACAAAGGGGGTAGAAAGAAGATATCCTTGAGAAGAACGCAAGAATCTGGATGGTGCATAATGAGAAATTAGGGCTGAGATGTAAGGAGGGGCAGAAGAGTGTAAAGCTTTAAAAGTGAGAAAAATGGAGTGTGAGATGCGGGATTTGATCGGAAGCCAGGAGAGGGATTTCATGAGGGGAGATGCTGAGACAGATCTAGGAAAGAGTAGAGTGATTCTGGCAGCAGCGTTAAGGATAGATTGTAGGGGAGACAGGTGAGAGGCAGGAAGGCCGGACAGCAGGAGGTTACAGTAATCAAGACGGGAGAGAATGAGGGCCTGAGTCAGAGTTTTAGCAGTCGAGCAACAGAGGAAAGGTCGTATCTTTGTTATATTGCGGAGGAAAAAGCGACAGGTTTTAGAAATGTTTTGAATGTGAGGGGCAAATGTGAGAGAGGAGTCAAGTGAGACCCCAAGGCAGCGTGCTTGGGCTACTGGATGAATGATCGTATTTCCAACAGTAATGTGGAAGGAGGTAGTAGGGCCAGGTTTGGGAGGAAGTATGAGGAGCTCTGTTTTAGCCATGTTGAGTTTAAGGCGGCGGAGGGCCATCCAGGATGATATAGCAGAGAGACATTCAGAAACTTTGGTTTGTACAGCAGGTGTAAGGTCGGGTGTTGAGAAATATATTTGTGCGTCGTCAGCATAGAGGTGATAATTAAACCCAAAAGATGTTATTAGTTCACCTAGAGAGAGTGTATACAGAGAAAAGAGAAGAGGTCCCAGGACAGAGCCCTGGGGTACCCCCACAGAGAGATCAATAGAGGAGGATGAGGTATTAGCAGAAGAGACACTGAAAGTACGATGGGAGAGGTAGGATGAGATCCAGGATGAGCTTTGTTCCGAATGCCAAGAGTATGGAGAATGTGAAGGAGAAGAGGGTGGTCCACGGTGTCAAATGCTGCAGAGAGGTCGAGTAATATGAGCAGAGTGTAATGACCTCTGTCTTACCTTAGTGAGCAGTGCGGAAGCCAGATTGTAGAGGGTCTAGGAGAGAATAGGTGTTGAGAAAATGGAGCAAGCGAGCGAATACAAGACGTTCAAGGAGTTTAGAGGCAAAAGGCAGGAGGGAGACAGGCCGATAGTTAGAAAGACAGGTAGGGTCAAGCTTGCTGTTTTTGAGTAATGGTATGACTGTTGCATGTTTGAAGGAGGATGGAAAGGTTCCAGAGCAGAGGGAGGAGTTAAAAATGTGCGTGAGCGTAGGGATTATAGTAGGAGCAAGAGGTTATCACATGATATTGCGTTACCACTGGCGTGAGTTTTAGTTTGCGATTTCATTTTGTTCCATTTAAACAAATGGAGCTATGAGTAACAACATTCTGCGATTTTGCATACAAATCACGCAGTGACGTGTTACCATGTATTAGGACTAATAATGTCTGCTACATCTGTAGATGATCCAACAGTCATTGACCAGGAGTTATTAAACCCGGCTAAACTTAATGTTAATATTGCACCTGGAATTTTTTTTTTTAAATATGCTTTTTACCACTATGTAATGGCCTAAGTCATCAACATTGCCTCAAAATGTTACCAGTTGCCATGTATGTCTTACTAGCCTCTTGGGTATAATAGGTGAGTAGGTAGTGTAGTATAAGGAACATACAGTATTAACCAACCCCTTAGGGTTAGGCATTACCTATTGTAAGTTAGTATAACTTATCTTGTTTATATGTATAAAATGACTGCTATGTACATAGACAAGATAGGGTTATCGGCAGCCTCAGGGTACAATAAACATTTGTGATACTTGTTGGCAGTGACCCTATACCATTAGGGATCAGATATTGATGACTAGAATCAAAATTAGTAAAATTGGGTTATTTACTCATTCTGATGCTCGATTGTGATATTTTTGACGCGTGCAGTAAAATTTGCATTATTTTAAGTGTGAACTGGTTCGTAACTCGTCCGCTAAAAATAATATGTGTTTTTTTAAGATAATACAGCAATATTTGTATATTACAGTTTGATGGCTGTAGGCCATTGTTGGTTATTATCTTCCCCAGCTAAGTAATTTTGTCACTGTGCTTTGCTTTTTCATGTCAGCCAGATGTTTTCATTGCTGTGCTAAAACCTTTTACAGTTCATATTGTTTACTATCCAATAGCCACCACATAATATATGTCCTTGCCAATTGGTATGTGAATTTACAGTATAAACATTTGAACCTTCCCTTTCCTACATGTTGAACTGCAGGAGCCACATGTACAGTACAGTACTGATTTGCTGCATCACTATAATTCTAGGGACTTTCCAGTGATGCCAGGGTCGCTGATGCGGAAATGTAACATACTGATATACCAGATTACAATTTTGTCATTTAAAATGTTTACAGAATGTAATGTCAAGAAACATATGTAAGGCGCTAACAGGCAAGACGTTTTTAAATATAAACCTACAGTATGAAAAGACAGAAGCACCATTATGTAATCATATACTTGAAGGACAATACCATATTTCAAGAGTAAACCTAGTTCTAAACAGGTTGTTGTACTGTATGACAGACACATGATTCTTCAGTTACATATGACTATGCATTAAAAGTAAAAAAGGTTTTTCTGACTTTATATCACAGTAATTGTTGTCCTTTTCCCACTCATTCAGAAACCGTGTTAGAAACGTATTCATAAGGTGTAATGCATGTTATATACTGTACCAACTGAAATGAACAGGCTTGCTGTACATACTATAGTTAGTATAGTTATCTGAATAGGGCTCTAAATCTAGAAAGATTCTCCAATTCAATCTACTTTAGAGAACAATGTAATCAATACGGTAGCTTAAAAACAATCAAAGTAATATTGCTACTGTACATAATACACACCTATATTTTTTCCAATGTTTGATGTTTACGCCATATGTAAAAAAAATTTTTTTGGATGCGACAAAGTGGAGGGAGAAATAGAAAGGAGAAATAGAGAGTAAGTTAAACTATTGTACAATGGTAGAGTGAATAAGCAAAAACAAAGAAAGGTGCAGTAAATCTCAATAACAATGTGGGATGTCAAAATATTTTTCCTTTTCTGTGATCTTACATGATGACATTAACTACAGTAGCTGTATTCTGGGCATGCAAATGGTAAACCAGTGCCAATCTTTTCTGAAACATTTTGTCACTTGTAACATTTAATAATTATATTCGCTTGAGTAACATATATTTTATTAGATTAAGTATTCTACTATAATCAATGTTCATATCTTTCATATACAGCACATGCACATTTAGGGTCACAATGGTTTTTGGGTCACCATAGATTTTCTGTTGCCTAATAGCTCAACATTTTGGGCAGTAGAGCATGTTTATCCTTATTGCTGTTGACAGTACAGTACGTCAATAATTCCATTTCACTGACATATAAAGAGGATAATGAATACATATGAAGGGATTCCTTGGTAACATCCCTAATATACTTTGATCTACTGCATGTCATGTATTGTATTACATACTGTATACCAAGTAAAATAAATGCGTTCCTTTATTCTTTATAGGTTCACTACCTTATGGTTCTATCAGCTAACTGGGCCTATGTGAAAGATGCATGCAGAATGCAGAAATACGAAGACATCAAGTCGAAGGAAGAACAAGAACTTCATGACATTCATTCTACTCGTTCTAAAGAGCGGCTCAACGCTTACACATAAAACAAAACGTCAACATATTTGTAACATTTCAATTCTTTGTTGTTTAACTAACAGCCTCCCTTCCATTGTAAAATAAAATTAAGTGCTTTCCCCAAAAGATAGGCTGAGTTGTATGTCGCCTATCTACATCATCTTGATTGACCAGCACTTGGCTTTTTCACAGTGGTCTGTGTGACAATGTCATATAATATGGAGAATCCTGATAGTGTTTCCCAATTTGTCATAAGGTGACCTGATTTCTTAGATGAAGAAAAGTAACTCTTGTTAAATACAGATGTTTGTTTCCTTTTTTAACCACTTTATATGTGTTTTGCATAAAACATTTTGCATTGTTTCCTATGTTTTTGAAAGAGAAAGCTTTTTATACTTTTTAGTTTGAGTTTCAAAAACGACTTTTACCAACAGGTAAACTTCAAAGGTACAGTTGTATATAAAGCATGTACACAAAAATGCTTACAATACAAAGTCATGCATGGACCATATGCGCATCTTTATATTATGTTGGTCCTATTAACAATCAAAAGCATAATTTCTTTTTGGTAGGTTAAGAGGTGCTTGTTATTGGTGTTAGCAATGCATTATTATTGATGTACTGTACTAAAAGTTCAGTTTTCAAGTTCTGGCAACCCCAGTGGCAGAGTCAACTGTTTAATATTGTGAGCATGCATACTGTGATGCTAGTGCATGGCCACCTCCCATTTAAAATATTTTTATTACCCAGTTATCTGAAAGCTGTAATTGATGTTTACCCAATAAAAATCTTTAGCTACAATATATGTATGTAAGCATTAAAATATGATTTGCTGAAAATGTTTTTTTTATAGATATTGTAAAAATAGGTAGATCATGCAAACATTCAATGTACATACTGTACATTATTAATCAATTCACAACTTACACACTTATTACGAAGTATTTGTAAATTACATAAAATGTGAAAGGATTGCTCTAACATTAATTAAATATAATATTTCAATTGGATCTTTCATGATTGTCAATAGCAGCTTCCCAACCAATGATCATTTAACATACAGTGGTTCAATTTTAACATTATTCCTGGACGTGTGATAACATGCCTTAGACCTAAACAACAGCCCTACATATATTAATGGGATTTAAAAAAACTGTTAACGGACCAAATGTTGGTGTTTTCAACTATTTTGCCTCTTTGGAATGCTATAAGAATGCTGTAACGTGTCTTTTAAAGTTAAACTTTCCTGACATTTTTGTCAGTGTTAAAAATTCTAGATTGTTTTGTGCACTTTATTGGTCATTGTGAATTCTCTCAGTGTAAATGCATTGCTAAAAATAGTAAAAAAAAAAGCTCTTGGGGGTAATTAATCAAGGAAATAACACCTACAGGACATATACTTTATTATTATTTTTTCTGATCCATGAATTGTTTCAACTTGGAAGTACAGTGCAGATGCAGCAAGACTTAGTGTCTCCAGAACCTTTGGCGAAAAAGCAAAAATCTGCAGTGTTTGCTTCAGTCGCGCTGCTGGGGTCTTTGCTTCCGGATCAGTGTCCCCACGCCCCTCCCCCCCTCCTCCAGCAGCATTAATCCTCCCTGATGGCAGCTTGCCCAGGTGACAGAGACGGTTACCTTTTTAGATTTGTCACATTTAGGAATAGAGTCAATATCATAGGATAGCATTTAGTAAGTGACACTTTTGGAATATGGGGGCCTATGTACTAATGCAGGTTTGAAAGAAAAATGTAAGCAAAGAACGTCATTCTCATGTTACTTCTCTTTGTGTCAATATATCAAGTTCTTTCCCCATGTGCACCAGCTAACGATTTGGGGTATGTCAAAAGAGGAGTTAGGGAGGAGTTACATGATGCTCATATTGTAATGAGATGTAATAAATTGTACATCATTTTCTCTCCGGTCGGCATAAAAAATGTACCAAGTTCAAGGTGGCATCATTTTCAATCTTCTAAATTCACGCATCAGTTATATGAAACTTTTCCTTAAATTTGGCATAATAATGCACAAAAGAATGTGTCAAAACACAATCTTCTGCTCCCAAATTGCATTAGTACAAGATTTTTGAGCGTTATTTTTTTTTAAAATTATTAAGTCCGTACATCTAAACAAAAATGTGAATTCTAGGATTAATTTATGGCATCTTGCATAGTTTGTAGTGAGTAATATTGGTTTCTTCTTAAAATATGGCAAGTTCAAGTTGAGCTTCTTTTTTATATGCACGTACTGTATATTTTTATTTATATAGCGCCAATAACGTACAATACACTGGCGACACACTTTATTCGAGCTCGGCTAGTCCCACGAATTCGGGTATACCCGGGTGTATTGAGGTTTGTGACTGTTTTCTGCCCGAGTGCATTGAGTTATTTTCCAGCAGGGATTGAAGCATTTTATTCCCGCTGGCTGCAATACTGCACAGTATATATATATATACTGCATTACAATTCATGAATTTATGCCATCTGGTAGACACGCGAAGCATTGCAGCCTATTAAATCCTAATCATTATCATTTAACAGATCAGCCGCCCGTCAGCCAGGCATGAACCCAGGCTGGGAAGGCAAACGCAACGGGGCTTGTCAGAGGTGAGGAGCGGCGCATTCCAGGTATCTGCCAGGTACATACTGGGTATTTACTCGAATAAAGTGTGTCGGTGCAGTATGCAGTGTTTTACAAAACAGGCTTTACTTTACAGGGAATTAGAATACAATACTGTATGTTCAACAAACATAAAATCAGACAATAAGAAAGGAAAATCCTGTCTTTTTCTGTTTTGGAGACATTACAATCAGAGGGCTAGACCCACAAAGCTTGGGTAAATCTGGGCTCATACGTGACATTAAAACAGGAATGGATGTTATGTTCCTTGAAATAACATGGTACCCTTAAAGCTAATTATGTGCAAACAAAAAAAGTGCAAACAACATCAAATTAGCATAGGCATAAGAGCAAGTTATAATAGTATAAAGTTGTGTTATGATCCAATAACATGTCACTAAGTACATCAGTGCTTCTCTTATCCGGACCCCGAAATAAGGCGTTAGCTTGACTTGATAACGTACTGCAGTGTAATGTCCTCTCATTAATCTGAAAAGACTTTAGTGAAAAGGCAATTCTATGATAACACTTTATTTGCATATCATCTGCATGTAATTACTAATTATCACTAATGTCCATATATAACCATTTACAAGAGAAATCATGGCTTAACTTTATGTTATAGTCCTTTTAAGATACATAGTTACTCTTAACATGCCGTTAAGTTAGTTCAAGACCACGTTAAGTGACTTGACAGAGAATTGTGTTTCTGGGCCTATGCGGTATATCAAGAGACATGCAGAGACAGCAGGTGAAGGAGTGAGTGCAGTAGATGGCAGAGCATGGCAACTATAGAAGGTAACTATGGCTGTCGGAGACTAGTTATGAGTCCATGCTATTGAAATAATTGACTCAGAAGGCGTGTTTTTAGGTTTTACTTACAGATGGAGAAAGAAGAAACTTTGTGTAACCTGAATATGAGGGAGTTCCACAGGTAAAGGGCATAACAATGTGAGGGGAAAAGGTGTAAGGCAAGAGAAGGCAGTAGAGGTGGAAGGGGTGAAAACAAAAGGGGACAATTATAAATAGCAGACATGCAGGGGTATAGAGAGAAATCAAAACTGATAAGTAGGTAGAAGCAGATGAGTGGAAAGCCTAGTTGGTAAGTAGAACTTTGCAGGTGGTATTGAGTATTTCTGATCATTCTGCTAATTTTAACATTTCAGCCACTAAGCTTTTCTTGAACTGTACCAAATTGGCTATCACTTTAAATGCAAATTGGAAAACTAATAAGTTTATTTTGACTGGTTTTTAATAAGTGTACAGTAGGTGAAATTGACTTGTATTGGAAACCAGTCAGTAATCTTTGATGAATTTTCCCCCGATAGACCCTTTTTTTCTAATACTACTAATTCATCATGGGGATTTAACAAAACGAAAACCCTGTACTTAATAGATGATATTATTACGGTTATTTGTGGCATGCTTATACATTAAATAGTATTCAGGTTTTTTTTCACACAGACTGTCAACAGTTTTCAGATATGTGCAGTATTACAAATCTTTTGCAAAAATATTCTTCTAAACCTCTTTCAAATTCTATATTGTAGTGTTTCAGTTTTGTGTCTCAAACAGTTTGTGATTTTTAACAAATGTCCTATGGATCAGTGTAATGATGTTGATGCTTTTTTGCTTTCCTCTGGTATTAGAGTTTGTATTTTCACAAAGAATGCTTTGTAGCAGGCATAATAATTAATTTGTTTTGTACATAAATGTGCCAACAGCTTGATGGTGGCGTTTTTGAAATGTAGAACAAAGTGCTTGCGAAAAATAATAAACACACTTGTGTACTTTGTGTACTTACTGGTAGTCACTGGGTCTTTTTTTATTCAAATACTCCTTAGTATTCTAAATAAACGTTTTAGAAATCTCAGTCAATTTTACATTTAATTATTACAAACATGTTTTGTGCTTCACTAAATGTCAAAGAAAAAAACGATTACAGTGCATGTTAAATTTGAACCGGAAACAGGAACATAGACATTCCTCATAAATGTGTATACCGAGAAATGTTGAAATTTCACAGGCTTCTTAGTATAATGTCTTCATATATACAATAGTCACCTTTGTTTTTTGTCATTAATTAAAAATATAATTTAGGCATGACCAGGGAGGTTCCAGGCGGTTCCCCTCTCCCCCCGCCTTGTACCCACATGCAACGTACAAATAAAGACAGGAAACGGGAGCTGGGGGTAAAATGGCCGCGGCTATTTATTCATACAGAAAACCTAATGGGGTAAATGCACTCCCTGCAGTTTTTCTTTGGGGTGAGAAGGGAGCGATCCAATCAGGAGCACCTCATGAAAAATAAAAAACATAAAAAACAATAATAGTGTAGTATGTTGATATAATATGGGCTAGATGCAGGTCTTGGCTCTTGAGGATTTTCTACTTACAAGAGGTAATAAAAAGTAGAGCTTTTATCTGACTCAGTCAGGAGGTGTGTATGTGATTGGTCTTCTATTTCAATTTAAATTGATATTCAGGTCTCATGTGGAGAGACTATTCCAGGGATGTTTGCATTCAAATCTCCATTCGGTTCATGCAATTAAAACAAAACAGAGATAGCCCAGTAGTGCAGATGGTAAATACAAAGCGTTTATATATAGAGGAATAAGAATTGTACTCACACTAGGTACAATTATATGTACATGTAAAGGTTTCTTTAGCAAGTAAATGCTCTTATTTGCGGCAGTGTTTTCTCCCAGTCTTCCTCCTATGGCAAAGTGTGTCGCCGGCGACGGCGTCTGACGTCACTTTCGCTTTCGCGGGTGGACTCCTGACGAAGCTGTATGTGTCAGCGAAACGCGTAGAGCCAACCAACTAGCTGCAGCAGCCTCCAAGAGAAGACGCCAGACGCTAGAACCCCCAGGCTGATTCTCCTCCAGTGCGTCGCTATCAATATCCAACGGATGCGGTCCACCCGCGAAAGCGAAAGTGACGTCAGACGCCGTCGCCGGCGACACACTTTGCCATAGGAGGAAGACTGGGAGAAAACACTGCCGCAAATAAGAGCATTTACTTGCTAAAGAAACCTTTACATGTACATATAATTGTACCTAGTGTGAGTACAATTCTTATTCCTCTATATATAAACGCTTTGTATTTACCATCTGCACTACTGGGCTATCTCTGTTTTGTTTTAATTGCATGAACCGAATGGAGATTTGAATGCAAACATCCCTGGAATAGTCTCTCCACATGAGACCTGAATATCAATTTAAATTGAAATAGAAGACCAATCACATACACACCTCCTGACTGAGTCAGATAAAAGCTCTACTTTTTATTACCTCTTGTAAGTAGAAAATCCTCAAGAGCCAAGACCTGCATCTAGCCCATATTATATCAACATACTACACTATTATTGTTTTTTATGTTTTTTATTTTTCATGAGGTGCTCCTGATTGGATCGCTCCCTTCTCACCCCAAAGAAAAACTGCATCTGTGGGAAATCTTAGCAAATTTCCTGGAAAGGTTGAGAAGTATCCGGTTGGGTAACATCTTATGTATATTTGTATTTTAAATTTGTATATCACTGTTTATATTTAAGGAAATTGTGGCGCCTATGCGAATCATTTAGAGTAAATGCACTCCCTGCCAGAGTGTGCTCCTTTGACAGGAGGGGGAGGGGACGGTCAGCCGGCCCTCGAACCGCTGACCTCGTGTCCCCTACGCGAGCGGGCTCTCGAGGTCATGGATAACTGACCTTGCCCACTCGTACTCCCCCCGGGCTCAAATGGCCCAGCTCCCAGTCTGGAAAGAACAAGCACCTACCCCCCAAGAGCCGCTGCGACAAAGGCAAAACTGGACAATGACCCCTCCTGCTCGGAACCTCGTCCTTTCACTCAGCACAGTATCAGCTGTTCGTGCTTCAACAGAACAAAGAACCATTAACACGGCATACAATGCATATGTCCACATTCCTGGGAATACCCTGCCCTGCTCAACCTTCTGCTGCCGTTCATTAAATGATTGCAATCACTACCTAAGGGGATGCGTGGGTGGGAAATCGTCTGGCGGGCAGCAAAAGAGGACGTGCTGCCCGCCAGCCTGGCCTTAAGTAGGCCTTCTGGGAACTCCTCCCCTGTGCTGGGGAGGGAGGTGTGGGGGCGGGCCAGCAAGGGGAAGGCCAGACCCCCCCGGTCATGAAGCCCCTCCGCCTATGGCTAGGGAGGCCGCTTGACCAGGGAGGTTCCAGACGGTTCCCCTCTCCCCCCCGCCTTGTACCCACATGCAACGTACAAATAAAGACAGGAAACGGGAGCTGGGGGTAAAATGGCCACGGCTATTTATACAGAAAACCTAATGGGGTAAATGCACTCCCTGCCAGAGTGTGCTCCTTTGACAGGAGGGGGCGGGGACGGTCAGCCGGCCCTCGAACCGCTGACCTAGTGTCCCCTACGCGAGCGGGATCTCGAGGTCATGGATAACTGACCTTGCCCACTCGTACTCCCCCCGGGCTCAAATGGCCCAGCTCCCAGTCTGGCAAGAACAAGCACCTACCCCCACCGACGGGCCTATTTAACCCCCCTTAAACTAGGCCCGTAACGCCAACCCTGCCAGACCCTCTTAAAGCCCTCCCGCAAACTTAAATAAGTCTATCCCGCCTGGCATGCCTAGCAGCGGGACTCATGCTCCTCTACCAGCCCAGCCTGTCCTTACCATTCCACCTGGGGCTGCCAATCGCGCCTGGAGCAGTACACAACTTGCCATGCTTTTTAAAGATGCCTTGAAAATCGCTTTCTCCGCTGCACTATCCCTCACCCGCTCCCGGACCTACACCACCTCCGGAGCCGCAGGCCGCCACTGCCCAGCACTATCTGGGATTTCGCCTTTTCTTTTTTTTTTTTTTTTACTGCTGCAGGCTTCTTACCCGCCCTCAGCAACCCCTGGGGAATCGACCCTGGCAGTGGACTGGGCCATGCCTCTTCCCTTGCTCGCTCTGTGTCGAACCCTGCAAACCTTGATGCCTTGCCCTATCTCCTCGATGCCGCCCTAAACGCGACTCCTTACCATTACCAGATACGCCATATGCCATACATTCCACGGCGTGTCCCCATCAACCGCCCGCCGGGGCTGTTCCACCATCTGTGCAATGCGTGATGCTGCCGGGTGGGTCAGCTACCGTGACCATGACCCCGGCCGTGGCTGAAGAATTGAAAGACACTGGGGTCAGGCTGATGGCTGTTGGTACTGGGATGGGATCCACGGTGCCAGTGACCCCGGCCGTGGCTGAAGAATTGAAAGACACCGGGGTCAGGCTGATGGTACTGGGATGGGATCCACTGCGCCAGTGACTCCGGCCGTGGTTAAGAGACACCAGGGTCAGGCTGGAGGCTGCCGGAACGGGATCTGGTGCCACCGTCGTCCCCCACCGATATGCCCCCCATGCTGCCGCAACTAACGCTGCGCTGCCTCCAATGCTCCTGTCGTCGTCCCTGCGCCGAAGGAGACTAACGCCTGAGGCTCCAAAGCTTTCAGCATGCCTACCAATGTTGCCGTGCAAAATTGCCTTCCCTGCTGCGCCATACGCCGCTAGTATAGAGCCAGTGCAGGCCCTGGTGTTGCCCGCATTACCCCGCCACCTGGGATTTCTGCCGCCAACCCAATTCCTAAACGCGCTCATCCTGATGTGCAACTGCCCCTTCTTTACCGCTGCAGGTTCCTTACCAGTCCTTCGCGGTTGCGGGTGGCCGTCCTGGTTGTCTCAACCCTGCCGATTCTGCAGGCGATCTCCTTACAGTGACACCGCCCGCAGCGGGCGGCCGTTGACGTGCCGTGACACCCGCTGAAGGCTGCCAGCCTGCATCAGTGGCCGTAGGCCTCCCCTTTACAGCCAGGGCCCGACCTACCCACCGTGATGCACTGCCTTGTGGGCTGTGGACGAAGGCTGCTGCCCTGCGCGCGGCTCTTAACTCCCGCATTGCGCTGCCGCACCCTGCGCTGCGACACCCCCTTCCCACGGGGAGCGACCCTGGCGCCTGACTCCTGCCCAGCGCATGGCCTGTGGAGAAGCCACCACGGCCTTGTCTGCCACCATGCGCCGGCCTGCTTGAAAAAATGCACGCGTCCGCTGGTCCAACCACGCCTCGTTAAGGTTATCGCCTTGCCGCGGAAGATACCCACTGAACTGCGTGTGCCCCGGACCTCAACTATCCAACTACGCTGCGATGTGTGCTTTCCGAGACTGGTTTAAATGTCGTGCTAAGCTAGGCTCCTGCCCGCAACTATGCTGACCACCAGAGCCGTCATAACTCCAAGAGGAGAAGGGAAAACAAAGAACACCGCTGAAATAAGCCATGCAGCCATCAACAGAGCGCTGACCTGTTCCGCGCTTGAAGATCACACCTCTGCTCGGGCCTTCGCTAGTAAGAATCTTCAAGCGCACCCTTAAACCGGCCTCCCCCGCCACTATACCTGGCCAAGGGACCATAACATAGGTGTGGGTCACCTTTCACCATATCATGGGATGAGGTAATGTCTCTGATTGACTCAAAGTGTCTTGAGGTGTGTACACTGTCCTGTGAGTCACCAGCACCTCACACCATCTGTGCTGTTTAACCTTGCTCTCAAGGCAGCACCACACCTCCGTCAACAGAATCCGCTTAACCATAACATTAACCCAATACCTGAATCAACTATCAAAACCGCATCCACTATTAGACAGCTTAAATAACCAACGGTCACATTAACAGAACTCCTGCAGAACTATTCAAAGGAAATGCAGTGCAAATTGCTGCTAAACAAATTTTAAAGTGTATGTCACTTGGCTGAAGAGGTAGACAACGGTCACATTAACAGAACTCCTGCAGAACTATTCAAAGGAAATGCAGTGCAAATTGCTGCTAAACAAATTTTAAAGTGTATGTCACCTGGCTGAAGAGGTAGACAAGATCAGCTCAAATCAATAAGCCTTCCTCTACCCTGCGTTCAAACCAATTCGCCACCAACATGTGGCACAAGCATCCTCTGTTCCCATTGCCCTTACAGTGCCATGAAAACCCCATCTACTATAAACAGCCTAACTATTAAAACAGCTTACCTATTAACACTGATCAATATTACGCACGGTTCAACATACCCTATATACCACTACCCGTGCATGGTTCAACATACTCTCTATACATCTACCCGTGCCCATACACATGTGTCCGCCTACATATGCCCATACACATGTATACGCCTACATGTGCCCATACACATGTATACACCTACATGTGCCCATACACATGTAAACGCCTACATGTGCCCCTACATGTGCCCCTACCCATGTATACACATACATGTGCCCCTACCCATGTATACACCTACATGTGCCCCATCCCATGTATACACCTACACTCTGGATACATCCCCACGTACCCATGCACGTCTACATGCCCAAGCACATCCCCACGTGCCCAAACGCATGCACCCGCACATGCCCGTATACCCGCATCTACGCGTGTTCACACGCACGCCTCCACGAGTGCCCAAACGCCCGCGCGCATCTACGCACGCCCATGTGCTCCTATGTACGCGTGCCCATACGCACCTCTACGCGTGCCCATACACGTGCACGCATCTACGCGCGCCCATACCCACTCGCGCGCATCTACGCGCGCCCATACCCACGCGCACGCATCTACGCGTGCCAATGCCCACACGCGCGCATCTACGCGTGCCCATACCCACGCGCACCCTCACGCGCATATACACACGCACGCGCATTTCCGTGTGCCCATATACACACGCGCGCGCATTTCCGTGTGCCCATATACACACTCACGCGCATTTCCGTGTGCCCATATACACACGCGCGCATTTCCGTGTGCCCATATACACACGCGTGCATTTACGTGTGCCCATATACACACACGTGCATTTACGTGTGCCCATATACACACGCGCGCATTTACGTGTGCCCATATACACACGCGCGCGCCCTGCGTGTGCCCATACACAAGCACATCTGCGTGTGCCGATACACGCGCATCTACATGTGCCCATACATACACGCACATATCTACGTGTGCCCATACACACATCCACATGTGCCCCTACACACCCGCACACATCTACGTGTGAAACTACACCCACGCACACCTCTATGTGTGCCCCTACACACCCGCACACCTCTACGTGTGACCCATCACACCCGCACACCTCTACGTGTGCCCCTACACACCCGCACACTTCTACGTGTGCCCCTACACATATATACATCCACATGTGCCTACATACATACTTCTGATGTGCCTACACGTATATCCATATATCCATCTACCTGTACCCACACCTATCCACCCACACATGCGCCTCCGCACGCACGCATCCAATGCGCCCATCCACATGAATTAATTGGGGAATTCATATAAAAGTAACCAAGCATAAATGCTAAACATTGTGATTCCCATTAACAAGTATTTATCATCTCATAATTACTACAGTATATTTATATAATTTATAATGTCACTAGATAAAGAGCTCTATTGACATCATATAATTCTCCGCACCGTATGAGACCATAAGTGGGGGGGACACGTCGCCAGTCAGACCGCGCTCCCTCATATGGAAATCTTGTGCCAGCCTTTCTGTCCCGACATCGCCATCCTCCCGCGCGGGCGGGCAACTGCTACCCACGCACGGGATACCAGAAGGAAGCTGCCGCTGGGAGCAGTCAAGCACCCACTTGCCATCACTCCCAGCTCCTCAGTGTGCCCCCCCACCGAAACTTGACCAGCGGGTACAGACCGTGAAGGGCCACCCTTGGCCGCCCTCCCCCGGGCGGCAATCACTAAGAGCGGCTGCACAAGCATATACATGCATGTATATATCCACCTACCTATACATGCCTATATACACATACATACATATATACACACACACACACACACACACACACACACACACACACACACACACACACACACACACACACACACACGTGTAAACCCACAAACACCTATGTCTGTTTGCGCATCCTAACAATATATATACATATACATATATCCACCTACATATACATGCCTGCATACACATACGTATGTACAGATTCACACACACCCATGTCCACATATATACGTGCCCGTATCCACATACCAACACATAAATCCCGACACACATATATATATATTTATATGTATATATATATATATATATATATATATATATATAAATATATATTTATATCCGCACATATATACATATATCCACACATACATACCACACGTATATATATATATATATATATATATATATATATATATATATATATATACACACACGTGTATGCCTTTTTATTTATTTATTTATTGCGCCTCTCCAGCCACATGGCTGGCCACTCCACTTCCGCCTCGGGACCTGGCGGGTCTAACGCTCGGAGCACGCAAGTGTCTGTGCTCTCCCTGCGGGAGCACCACGTGGCACCGGGTGGCACACAAGTGGCTGCACCTCCGCCTACCGAGCGCGGCCGCCAGACCACCGCACCCGAAGTGGGGACCTGCCTGCTAGACCCCTTCTGCCCGCCAGACCCCCTCTGTCCCCCGAGACCACCCCTCCTCACCTGCAGCCGCCGCGGGGATCGGGGGTAAGATGAAGGGGGAGAGAGCCCATCGGGGGGGCCCATACTGGTGCTGAGGCCGCGCGGGAGACCCGCGCTTGATGAATCCCTCAACAACCCCCAGGCTTAAGTCCAACCACCCCAGCTCCATGCTGCGCACCACAGATGGAGGATGGGGACGGGCAGCTGCACTACGGGGTCCCTCTCCTCCCTGCATCCCACCTCCCCCCTCACCGCCGATTCAAAAAGTGCAGCTATACAGGAGAGGGGAGTGCCCAGGATTGACCCCCCTTTCGGGGCCTTACCTTAATTTAACCCGCAGCGGAGGAGAGGGATGTCCAAATGGTCTGGCGGGCAGCAAAAGAGGACGTGCTGCCCACCAGCCTGGCCTTAAGTAGGTCTTCTGGGAACTCCTCCCCTGTGCTGGGGAGGGAGGTGTGGGGGCGGGCCAGCGAGGGGAAGGCCAGACACCCCCGGTCATGAAGACCCCCCGCCTATGTCTAGGGAGGCCGCTTTACACTGAGACTGTTCAACAGTAGTGCCTACCCCGTACATAACAATTTTTCAATTACAGTTTTATGTTCATAGTATATACTATTGAAATACAGTGGCGAGAAAAAGATTGTGAACCACTTATGATTTTCACATACCATATTTCCTCGATTTTAAGACGCATTTATTTCACATTTTACCATTTCTGAAATCGGGATGCGTCTTACAATTGATGTAATTTAAAAATGGGTATGGTTCCTGTACCAATATGGGCGCTAATGCGAGTCAACTGAGGATCACGTGATCTCCTACAGTACGTTGCGGAATGACATTCCTAAAATGCGATGCTGGCAAGCCTAGTGCACTGCCCATTGTGCTGAGCAGGAGTTTGCTGTTGCCCTATGACAGGCTGAAGTTACCTTCACTTAAGTTGTCATTGCCTGCGCATGTGCGAAATAGCCATTTAATATACTGCTGCGACCACGTTTATCCTAAAACATACCCGAAAATTTTCAGGCATGTTTGCCGATGGTCACGGGCCTTCTCCGCGTGGCCCGAAAGCTGCCCGAAAACAGCTGATAACAGCTGATAGCGCTAATAGCGCTAGACAAAGAATGCGCTCAATTGAAACAATGGCGCGCTTAGCGCTAAACAATGGCAATGCCCGCAGGCGCACAAAACGGCCGGGAAACGGCCGTGAATGGGCCGCATCAACCTGCGATTTTACCCGATTTGCCCGCGATTTTAAAAATCGCGGGGAAAAGGCCGCAGAAGAATAAAAGCGGCCGCCAGTGTAGTGTTTATTCTTTTCCCAAAAGTTGTTATTAGTTCAATGGTGCGTCCTACAATTGATGGATACTTTGAATCAAGGAAATACAAGATGGATACAGCACTCAAAATGACAATGAACAGAATGCAGGGTGCAAAAAGGAACAAAGAGGATCCTAATGCCTCAAAAATAATAACCAAAATATAAAAATATGTTCCAGCACTCACTGACTGATAGAATACTATAAAATGTGTTAATATGCCAAAAATGAAAAAGTTTTAATAATAGAAGTATAAGATACTGTATATAAATTGGAACAATTCAAGTGAAAGTCATACAAGTACAAAAATGACCCTATAAATGCATACAATGTGGGGGAACGATACAGGGGAAGGGGAAAAGACAGGGAAAACCACAACAGGGAAGTGGGGGGAGGGTAACAAAGGGGAGGGATATAGCTGGGCAACATTTTGGGGTTAAGACCTCTTCCTCAGGCCCATTCCCTCAGATCCAATAGGACCAAAGGTACTTCCCTTACCCTGCGTCCCCAACAGACTGAGTCAACCCAAGAAAAAGATAGTAATAATATAAATGCACTAATGTCCAATGCAAATAAATGAAGTCCTGATGCAACAAAAAGAATATGTATCCAACCGTCAAACCGTCAAAGTCCTCAAAATGTGAAATGCCAGCTCTCACTCTCTCGCTGCTTCACCCAGCAACCCCTGGTAAAGTGCCGTTGAGGCAGGAAACACATCAGAGGGCTATCACCTGTTGTATGTCTTGAGGCATCATGCCGAATAAATTGTTTATTTTTAACCTGCCTGCAGCCCGAATTCTTTGCGGTGCTTCTTTATCACTACACTCTTGGGATTGATGCACGCTATTGAAATGGACCCAGAAACTCATTGTGAGTATCATTGTGGATTACAACACCAGCTGTCTTTTTTCATATGAGTAGCCAGTGTTGACATTTCAGCAGGCTGCACTGAGCGGGGGGATGGATCGGAGGATGAAAGGGAGGTGCTTCATGGAACCAAGGTATGCTGAGATACACTAGATGAATTAGTGAACCTCCCCCCTCCACCTCCACATCACAGACTCTGTGTGAGTGCAAGAACATATTATACCACACAACACTGGGCTACGTCATTTACACAGCTTGGGGATTATACAGTAAGAAGAAGTCTGTTTTTTGCTCTATGTCTAATTAGTTTAGATTTCAGCATATGTACTGCATGTAGAACAGGATTTTTGGAAGCACCCCTTTAGGATTCATTTCCTACCCCACATCAATGCTCTTTATATAGGGTGGGGCCTCCCAAACTCACACCTGAAGATCTACCTAATTATTTAAACACCCAATTGTAATTATGCCCTTTAATTTAGCTGATAAAACCAGGATTTCACTTACTTTTGCACATTCCCTGGCTCTTAATTTCCTATTATTTGTCTAATTCATACAGTACATCATTTTGTTTCAATAGACATGGAACTAATTAATATAAACCCTATTGGATATTTACTAAAAGACTGGTTTTGATTCAAGAAGGTTAGCATGGAAAAACAATGGAATTTCTATAATTATAACTGGGGTTCACAAACTTTTTCTCGGCACTATATGTATGTATATCTTTTTTATTTAGTGCCCACAGCTGTACTTATATAATTATAATTCAATAAATTCAACAAATAAGATTAGAGAATAGGAAAGGAATTCCCCAGGAGAGCTTACAATCTAAGTGGTATGATGGGAAACTTATAGTGACAGTAGGTGAGGGAATATGTGCAGTAGATGGCAGTCATTGGTAGAAGTGGGTGTGGGACAGCAGCCATGAGTCTAAGCCAGGGGTCGGCAACATTCGGCACTTTCCGCTCCTACTTGCGGCTTTCTGCAGGTTGCCAACTCCCAGCTGCTGCCTCTCTCCCTCACTATCCTGGTGGTGGCTGTGGGGGGTCCTGGCTGGGCGCTGGCCGGGCCTCTTGTTGCTGGGCCTGACATCTCCCCAGCTGCTTGGCTGCCTCTCTCGTGTACTGTCCCATGCCAGGCTCTTTGAGGTTGGCTCGCGCCGGACATTGCGACACACACTTCCGGCGCACACCAGCATGAGACCCCAGTGTGGGAAAGTACAGGAGAGAGATAAGCCTGCAGCTGGGGAGACAGCAGGCACAGTGGCAATAAGAGGCACGACCAGTGGTGGCCGGCCCCAGCATCCACCACCAGGATAGTGAGGGAGAGAGACCCAATGTAAGTGTATATGTGTGTATATATATATATATATATATATATATATATATATATATATATATGCAGTGGTTGACAAATCACCAAAAAATCTACTCGCCACACAAAAAAATCTACTCGCCACCTAGTACCAAACGTGTGCTGCTTGGGCCAATATTTACTCACCTGGGGGTTAAATCCACTCGACCGGGGCGAGCAAATGTATAGGTTTGTCGAACACTGTATATATGTATATATATGTGTGTGTGTGTGTGTATTTGGAGGGGTAGTGTGTGTGTATTTGGGGGGTAGTGTATGTGTGTGTGTTTTGGGGGGTCGTGTAGGTGTTTTTTTGGGGGTAGTGTGTGTATGTATGTATGTATGTATTTATTTATTGTGTATTTGTAAATTACACTGTTTAGCACAGAAAAACTAAAAAATAAATAAATAAAGCGACTTATTATTGTGAGATGCATTTTATTTTCGTACATATTTTGTTGTATGTTAATGCTTATAAAGTATATAACTATTAGTGTGTACAGTATGTACCTATTAGTTTGTGTACAGTATATGTATGTGTTTGTGGGGGTGTAATATTCGTGCATGTGTTGCGGCTGCAGAATATTTTGGAGAAAGACATCTTTTATTAAATGGCTCTTCCTTGAAATGTTGCAGACACCTGGTCTAGGCTCTTGAAACGCTTAATTTAAGAAGTGGGTTTAATGGTTTGTCTTAAAGGTGGGGAGAGAAGGTGCTTTGCACATGCTGAGGGTGAGGGAGTTATAAAAGTAAGGGGCAGTGAGAGAAAAAGGTTTAAGGCAAGAGAGAGTAGTAGAGTGAAAGGGGTGGAAAGGAGACAGTTATGGGTAGAACGCAGGAGACGAACAGGAGTATAGCAAGAGATCAAAACTGATATGTAGGGAGGAGCCCGTGAGTGTAGAGCCTGAAGGTAAGGAAGAGAACTTTGTGGGTGATCCAAAGCTTGATTGGAAGCCAGAAGTGATTTCAGGAGGAGATGAGCCGAAACTGTCTTGAGAGAAAATTAAATTATTCTAGCAGCAACATTTTCACTCAAATGTCACTCCAAGGCAACATGTTTTGGCTACAGGATAGATGGTAGAACCATTTATGGTGATGGATAAAGGCGATAATGGGCCAGGTTTAGGGGGAAATATGAGGAGCTCAGTTTTAGCCATATTAAGTTTAAGCCATCCATGAGGCTATAGCCAGGAGGCAATCAGAGACTTGAGACTGGATTGCAGGTGTGAGAGTAGGGGTGGATAGATATATCTGCATATCATCTGCCTAGAGATGTTATCTAAGGCCAAAAGAGTTGATGAGGTCACCAAGTGATAGTGTGTTGAGAGAGAAAAGGAGAGGTCTGAAAACAGAGCCTTGAGGTACACCAACAGACAGATCAACAGAAGACAAAGACATGTTAGCAACAGAGACTGAAAATGTATGATGGCAGAAGTATGATGAGAACCAGGATAAAGCTTTATTGTGGAAAACAAAGGAGTTTAGAATATGAAGGAGAAGAGGGTGATCAACAGTACTGAAGGCAGCAGAGAGATCGAGCAGGATTAGTGGGGGAAAATGACATGGGATTTGAGTTAATGTAGATCATTGAATAGTTTAGTGAGCCCAGTCTCTGTTAAGTGAGCTGTACGAAACCCAGATTGTAAAGGGTCCAGTGGGGCATGGGAATTAAGAAAGTTTATAACATGAGACATTCTAGTAGTGTGGAGGCAAAAGGCAGGAGGGATAGAGATCAGTAGTTAGTAAGTCACGTAGAGTCTAGGTTTTTTTTGAGAATTGGTGTGACCACTGCATGCTTAAAGGAGAAGGGAAAAATGCCAGAGGACATTAAAGATATGGGTGAGAGTGGGGACTAAGACAGGAGTAAGAGTTCTGATAACGTGTGAGGGGGGAGAATCTGGAGGGCATGTGGTAGAGAGAGAAGAGAATGCCAACGTTGAAACTTTTAACTCTGTAACAGGAGAAAATATTTCAAGAGTGGAGGAAGAGGTTTAGGTAGAAACAGAGAGGAGGGGGAGGGGGAAGAAGGCATCTCCGTTTGTAGAGCATCCACCTTACCTTTAAAGTGGTTGGAAAAGGCTTGAGGAGAAGTGAAGGAAGGATGGGAAGTGGGAGGAGAAAGTCAGAGGAGGGAGTCCAATACAGAGAAAGACAGCGTGGATTGTATTTGTGAGTGTTGATGAGAGAGGAAAAGTAATGCTGTTACACGTGAGTGTAAACTTTAGGTGTTACTATATTCTCCATTGAGGATTTTATATACTACACTGTATAAACAATTCTGTTTTTCTTTGAGCTGGAGCTGCACTTTATCTTGCTGAAGATTTAACCTACAACTGACCATCCGTTTTGGAGCAGCAATTCTCCTGGTGCTAAGTGACCCATTATTCAGTTTTATATCCTTTTGAAATTTGAAGGACCCTTTGGTTAAAGGAGATCCCATTAATAAATGTCTCTTTTTTTCCCATAAAATCGCTTAATGTCTAAGAAAAATATTCTTTGGTTACAAAAGTTGCACGACCTGTCGTAACGGGGCTAATTGAAGGTGATCAATTTAAACATCCACAAATCCATTGGAATAAAGACTCATCTTTCCTGCCAGACAACCTCTGTTATATACCTCATCTTTTGTCCATGCAGAAAGGTTTATGTAGGAAAACAGACAGGAACTTTACAAAAAGGATGAATGAATATTGATCCAGCAATGAGGTGGCTCTAAACAAAGGGGAACCAGAGAAACTGGTTGCGAAGCAAATTTAGAATGACCTCTCAATTTCAAGTATGTCCTGGTTATTAAGTTATGTTAAGCACTTTTAAAGTAACAATTTCTAACATGATTGCAATGGAAAACATGAGATATCTGAAACGCATTTAACACTAGATGATTTGTGGGACACAGGTAAATAATTAAAGCAGTGGGTGATCGTTAACAGAAGAATGTGCAACAAGATTCTTCAGTGAACCATAAGATTATAAGTAGGTTGCTGATGGTGAATCAAAGGAAATAAGTGCTGGATACAGTGGATGTTTAGATACCTTTCATAAGATGACTAATCAGGCTTAACAGGAACTCTGAGACACTAAAACTCTTTAAGTATTGATTAAACCAGTGTTTGTGTGATTGGGGATCAGTTATATGGTCCTGAAATAGGCAAAGGATTACTTTATACTGATTGATACTGTAGCCCATGTCCCCCCCCCCCTCAGACACAGATCGTGCCTCTAAGGTGTGTTGAGGGCTGGCTACATGTGTATGGTGGTGCATCCCTGCTTGGAACAGGAGGGCCTGAGTCTCCCGCGTGGGTGTGGGGGGTAACAGGGCCAGGCTTCTGGGGTATATGCCTCCATCTCTTTAGCAACGATGCAGCGCCTCCATCTTCTGACGAGACCTATAGAGATAGGTTAAGATCCTCCCAGAAGAAGCTCTGGTCCCAGGGCGAGTGATCTTAGACTCACACACAGTCTCTTGGATAAAATAGCAGCAATGTCTTTATTGTCCTTTAGCTATTATACAACGCACTTATGCACAGCGGCACACAGCAGTTCATATAGCAGCAATTGTGTACAGGGGTCTTCCCTCCTCTCCTCTAAGTTGTACCCTAGCAGGATGGGCTGTAGGAGGCGTCAATACCCCCCTTGCATCCACCCCAAGAGTACAGCCTCTGGGTGATGCTAGATGTCCTTCCCCTCACTCCACACTGACTCCCTCCAGACTTTCCACAGACTGACAAGCTGAATGCTCAGCTCTCACAGGATCATCTCTCTCTCTCTGCTCCAACCGAACTCTCAGCCTGACTTCTTCTCTCACCATACAGAACTGACTAGTTCCACTGACACTCCAGACTCTCACTCCCAGACACATACAGGACAGCCCACTAAATAGACACAGCCCTGCCCCCTATGATGTCAGCAGGACCTCCCCTCTGTCTCAGGCCTGCCACAGAGCCAGGGCCCTACCTCTATCACTCAAGGCAGGGCTTGGTGAGGGGGGAAAACCCATGATTACTACTGGTGCCTGCCCTTACCAGGGCTTACTCCAGTAGGAGAAGTATAAGTAGCCCGCTATTTCTTACAGGGGCTACACTACCTTACTGCAATGTGCAGTAATATTTGTTCTGATATTCAAGGTAGTGTCTAAAGTAATATATATATATATTCATGAGATCGATATCTAGTGTATTATATATGTACTGTATTTTAACTTACCAGGTCGCTCCAGATCCTCTGTGTCGATCCAGAACAGGAAGACCCACTACCTGGGAGGTGGCGAGCACAGAACCCAGATGCTTCTCAATACCTCAATAGGTGTGAGCTGCAGCGGAGCCGGTGGTCCCTCTCTTGTCTTCTGCGCCTGGGTAGCATGGTCAGACAGCTTGTGCTTCAGCTTACGTTTGCTGTCTAACCAGCAATTTTTCAGCATGTCTACCGACCTAACTGCCTTACCCAAAGCATTCATCTGTTGGCGAATGTCTCCTTAAATGCCCTGCTTCTCTGCCGTGCTGGTGCGGGAGCAGAGAGCCACTAAAAATTTGGAGTGGTTATCCACCACTCCATTAGGTGCTCAAGCTCTTCTTTCATACATTTGAGTCTGCGAATCCTCACAGCCTCAGAAGCAGAAGCAGACCCAGAAGCCGGTTCAGCTATGTCAAATGTTTAGTAGTTTAGCTGATAGTGTATGGCTGAGTAATTCAGTTAGCAATATGGATTTATTTAAAATTGCAACACGCTTGTGGGCGTTAATAACACATGCATTAAATAACGTGCATTACAATTTAGCTAATGTTCATGTGCAGTGTATTAGTTAATGTATCTCTGCTGAACCAAAATCTCTGTTACTAGCGCTGATCCTTTTTTTAAATGGATGTTATTTTTGCATCTTATTAGCCTTTAAGATTCCAGTTAATAATTATATCTGTTCTTAATTTAGTGAACGTCACGTTATTTGGTAAAAATGAACAGAGCTCTACGGATGTACCCCACAGCATCATCCCAGGTTATTGTGTGTTATGTCTCCTTGGGACCCATCTTGACTTACCACTGGTTTTAGTCGCTACTCTTTTTCAAGCCCATTAACCCTCTGCTCTCCACAGACTTGCTCTGGCCGCGTTATACTATACTGGCAGGGCTAGAATTTCTTTGCTTCCCCTTTTTATTGTAACACATTGTTGTCTGAATACCTTTATTAAATTGTACCATTCCAATAAACCTTTAGTTTAATAGCACGTTTACCTGACAGAATGTAATTCATGTGCTTCTTGGCTATCCACAAAGTTATTTAAGTGTAGAATATGTAATTTTCTATTAGTACTCTTTGTGTGCCAATTGGATTTCTGGGAGTGCTGTGTCCTCAATGTTTGCAGAGGTCTCATAGAAATTATGAGGTCTCATCTCTTAGAAATTACATGCTGGTCTTTGAAGTAGGTCTTACTCCCCGTGTTTCTGTGATTACCAGGGTGAGTTCTTCCTAGTGAGTAGAGATGGTTGAATTTTCAGCCTAAATCCGACACAGATTGGCCAAATGTTTTGATTCCTCAAGAAGACTTCAATTTTAGTTGTATCTCCAGTTGTATGTATCCCCTCAAATCTCCCTCCAAATAAATTAGGGAGAGATGCATGTGCTGAAAAAGGAGCACACCTGTGGTACCATGAGATATGCTAATGAGCAAAGCAAAGTATTTTTTACATGAGTCATCCCACCTCTCTCCTCCATTCAATGACTAAGAATCTGTTTGGCTTGTGTGTGGGGAATAGATTTTGACAGGTTTGCCCATCTCTACGCGTCAGTGTATACAAGGCTTGCTCATTCTTGTATGCACAGTGCCTGTGCAGGATTCCCTTGGGATCAAAGCAAAACCCTTGCTGGCTGAGTTTTGGAGCAAAGTACTTTGATACATTGATGGTAGAGATTATTAATCTATACCAAATCTATTCCTAAATCTATCACAGCGTCTCCCCTGCTAAAATCACACTCCTGCTTCCTATCAAATCACACATCTCGCACTCAATTCTCCTCCTCACTTTTAAAGCTTTACTCTTCTGCTCCTACAGTACTTACATCTCGGCCCTAATTTCTCGCTATGCTCCATCCCGACTCTTGCGTTCTGTTCAAGGATGTCTTTTCTCTACCCCTTTTGTATCTTAAGCCCTCTCCCGCCTTAAACCTTTCTCACTGACTGCCCCACACCTCTGGAATGCCCTTCCCTCAATACCCGACTAGCACCCTCTCTATCCACCTTTAAGACCCACCTTAAGACACACTTGCTTAAAGAAGCATATGAGTAGCACCGTGGCTAATACTATGCATGATACATAAAGCTTGGCCTCCTGCAGACGCACTTAACAGAATGCCCTCCCACTGTCTCTGTACGTTCTCCCTACCAATTAGATTGTAAACTATTCGGAGCGGGGACTCCTCTTCCACAATGTTACTGTTATGTCTGAAGCACTTATTCCCATGATCTGTTATTTGTAGTTATTTGTTATTTATACAATTGTCACATGTATTACTACTATGTACATTAATGGCACTATACTGTATAAATAAAGACATACTTACTGTACATACCAAAAAAAGGGGAGATGTACTGTAAGTACAGATGTAGTCAGACGTACTGTTCCTATTTTGGAATCTGAACAGTATTTGCAACTATTTTATATATTTTTATGTTGGTGCATAAAAAAGGTGTCATAATCTACAGCTGTAGCGGTCGTTATTCAAACAAATCACGGCGTCGATTTTGTGTGCTCTGCTGTACTCCACGCAGCATGAACGCGGCCAATCGCCCCAGGCACCCACGCTTATCGCGCTTGCTTTGTTGAATTTCATGGATTCTGTTTCTTTGGATGCAATTAAATTAATGAATTGCAATGTGTACAGTACTGTGCTACTATGTCAATTTAAGGTGTTTAAAAAACAGAACACTAAAATGCCATATTCTGCACTCACTGCACTCGCGTCTTAAAGCGGTAAGGTTGGAAGACATCCTGCGTCATGACATTGGTATTCCGATATACACAACACGTGATTTGTTTGAATAACGCCCGCTGCAGCTGTACAGTAAAGCATGTCAAGGGTTTTTAACAAATGTACTTCTCCAAGACAAAACACTGTTTGAAATGTAAATGGCATAAAATGCCATTCAAATACTGATTTGGCTTAAGCATTACTACAGTATGGTAGGCAAGTAATAGCAGCTCTAATTAAACATTTCCACATTCAGTTTATTTTATTATTTGAGGTGCGTGCCAGAATAAAATGGCTGAACATAGTAACTCACTCTAAAGAAGGTGCTTTGGTTTCCATTTTAAACTATTGACTGACACCTGGTGGAGTTTTTGTGTAAAACAGATATTGATAGCTGCTTTTAAATAGGGATGCTCACTTGACCCAGTGTTTTGGTTTTGCCTCTAAAATGTTTCCAGGTTTTAGTTTTGACTCTGATTTTGAACACATTTACACATACTTACAGCCAGCCAATAGAGCACTAATGAGTTAATTTCTCAATCTTAGAGAGCGGGAGTGGTTTTAGTGCTAGGCTATAAATAGAAGTATCTATTTTAAATCAATGAACAACTAGAAAGTAAAACTAGGGGTCTGGAGCCCTCAGGTCAAGCACCCACTAGCCTGATAGCTCTTTTAGCCAGAGATTCTACACGGTAGGTTGCAAGCCTAAGGTCGCAATTATAGTGCCCGTGGCGGAGCGCTCGATGGTCACGTGATGCGGCTGTCGCACCTAAAACAAGTTATTTTGGTGTGTCAGATACAGATTTTGTCGGATACAGCCGCTCCGTAGCGCTTCCGCACCGCTGCGCGCAGCTGCAGCTTCCTTAAAATTTAGGTTTTTTTTATTTTGGCGTGCCTAAAACACACAGCATGGAGCCCTAGGCTGGGTAGTGCCCTAAACTGTACGTCCCGGCCTCACCCTATGGGAAGACAACCCTTGTCAGGCTGCAGGTTATGTCCCCATTTGGAAAAAACACATAAAAGGGGGAGCAAGGGATTAGATAATGAATGATAATAAATATATATATACAATCTCAACCAGTGGGGGTAGGGAAAATAGCACAAATATAAGTTCTTACTACTCACACAGCCATGTGTAAGTAAATACACAACAAAGGGTATCTTTACTTGTCTTTACTTGTCTTTATCTTGCCTTGACTTTGTCTTTACTTGTCTTTGCTTTTCATTCTTCTATGGAAATCCTTGTCCAGATGGTCCTCGGATCCTCCCAATATCATATACACAATGTATAGGGAGCAAAAGATTAGACAAAATACTTTCGCAATATAGCAGGGGGATCAGCCATGGGAGGTTTAAAGTGAATAATGCTAGTAATATCACAATACTCACACGGGCATGTGTAAGTATGTCCACAAGGAGGGTTTTCTGTTCCTTTAAAGTGGATCCAGAGATCTCTATCCCTTCAGTAATGATATTCCTTCAGGTGCCAGACACAGCTCACACCCACGTGATCCCAATAAGATGTATATGAGATGTGTTCAATAGTGGATAAAAGTGCATTAATTCACACATATAGAACAATAAAACTAACATGTACAACAGCCCACATCAGCAACACTACTGACCGTGTGCAATTCAGCATATAGGATCCTAGACGCCGCGTCCGGAATACAGGATCATGCAGGAGATCTTTGAACACAGCACACTCGGTCAGCTACGGAGGCTTCAATGGGACAAACTTCCTTCAGTCTATGAGCAACATGTTTCGCCGATATCACGGCTTCATCAGGCTCTGTCAGACAGCGGATCGTCTAGGATTCTATATGCTGCATTGCACACGGTCAGTAGTGTTGCTGATTTGGGCTGTTGTACATGTGAGTTTTGCTGTTCTATTTGTGTGAATAAATGCACTTTTATCCACTATTTATCCACTACGCCTTGGTGGTAGTTTGTGTCCTGGTAGTGCCTGTGCTTACGCTAGATACATTAGATTGTGCAGAGCTTGAGGATCTTGCTGAATGTCTAGATGCACTGGAACGCTGTGATGCAGTCTCCAGTAAGAAGTTCTTTCTCAGACTTTCAGCTTCCGTGATTAAGCTCTGAACACGGCCATCGCATTCCAGAATAATTACCTTTTGCAAGTCTTGTTCTTGCAGACTTTCTCCGCTGTTTGTTCTCATCAAGTAGGTGATATAGATCTCTGACAGCAGTTGGTAATGTGTATGGTTGGTCCTCAGTTGAGTTATAGCCTACTTAAACTGCTGTCATGATCACCAATATTTGCAACATTAAACATTTCAAGTCCATATTTTTCACGTCTTTTATAACTTTTAATGGTGTTCGGCAATGTCAGATTCATATTTTTCGTGGGCGTTCTCTTTAAGTGCCACTGTCCATTTAGGTCTTACACTCTCTGGCGTCAGGTGCGGTTGTGTAATAGTCAATCTATTCCGTGGTCTCTGGTGGGAGTCTGAGTGATGCTATGCTGCATGTGTTTGTAGGCCTTCGCAAATGTGTGTGGCGTGCGGTCTGTTCCCTGCGTCATTGACAGATGACTGCCTCTGATAGTACCAGTCAGTGTCCTATAGCAGTTAGAGTACTAATTGCTATACTCAGGTTTCCGTGGCGATGACTTTGCCCCTTGTAGCCCTAGCTATGGGGGTCGTAGCTCAGGGGTGGACCTGAAGAGCTTGTGTCTTGGCTTGTGCAGCTGTGCTGAGATGCGGTGTGTTTACTTAATTCTGTAGCTTGTCTGTGTCCAGCTTTTCTGCAGTAAAGTTGTTTTTAATTGTTCTGTCTTGGGTTTACTGGGGCTCAGTAAACGTTCACAGTCAGCTAAATTCGTCCCCTTCTTTCATGCAATGATGGAGTCATCTTTGAATTGTATTGTATGTCTTTATTTATATAGCGCCAAAAGTGTACTCAGCGCTTCACAAAGAATGCAGTACAGGGAATTTTAAAAATACAATAAGTGCAGCAAAAATCACACAGTGGGAAAGGAAATCCCTGCCCCGAAGAGCTTACAATCTAAGAGGTTTGAGGGGAAATTTACAGAGACAGCAAGTGAGGGAATACGTGCTGTAGATGGGTGTTAAATGAAAAGGTTAACACCATTTAAAGGGGAAGAGATGGCAGGGAGGCGTAGGTGAGATCAGGTGTGTATGTCTGGCTTCTGGCTTGAATCTCAGATTATATTTATTTACAGGAGAAAACAAACAGGAATGAAGGAAAAACATTTAAAAAAATGCACAAAATAAGGTGTCTGGTAAAAAACAATGCTATCTCTAGGAGGGCAGGGGTGAGACATGCCACAGACTGCCGGAGGTGAGCGTATACACTGCTACAGCACTGAGCAAGAGGGATAAAGCAAACTCTTACTCTTGTGTATCCTGGAATTGACTTGGCCTTGCTGGAAAATGGATAAAGCCCTTATCAAGGACTTATGTTTTTGTTAACCGTTTATATGCTGAAGATACGTTCTGGTTTGTTCCACCTTTTTCAAGGCTAAATAAAAAGCCTTAATTCAGACAAACCCATGTGTTTTTGCATTGTCTGTGCAACATCTGGTGTTTGAAGTGGGATACTGAGCAGCCCATGCATTTGAAGGGCCACACGAAAAAAAAGGAACATTTTTATAGGCGTTTCTTTATTAGCAGGCCACACGAAACAGCAAACAGGCCAAGCATTTGCTGTGGAAAGTACAGCTCCAAATTAAGCAGCAGAATGCCCAGGATTTAAGACTAACTAATGAGTTGTCCTGGTCCCCTCAGTCTGCCAGACAAGAACATCCGAACAGCCTTGTATAATATAAAAATATATATTCTAAAGTATCCTTTAAATATAATCTCAATTACTCTTTCCTAAATCTGTCTCAGCATGTCTCCTGCTGAAATCCTTCTCCTTGCTTCCTTTCAAATCCCTTTTCACACACTCATTTCGCCTCCTCTATTTATTGTAAATTCTTTATTTATAATCCACATTTTTATAAAAGTTAACATATACAATACAAAACAATACAACTTAAAAAGAAGAAACATGTCACAGTTTTACACTCTGCTTTGTATAGTCAGCAATACTCAGACCTAAAGTTATCCTACTGTAGTCTCGGAACCATATAAGGGACAACGCTACAAAACTCAGCGTCGTTTTCCTATAGTTAGTCGTAACATTACAGTAGACAATAAATTGTATAATATAGCATAAAGTGAGTTATACAGTAGAATACCGAGTATACAATAACATATTAACTGACAGTATTGTTAATAAATACAATCACAAGACAAACAAACAAACTGAAATAAATAAAAAATTATAATTAAGCAAAATAGAATGAAATAAAAACTAGAAATAAGTCAAACCCATAATTAATAGTCCAAATTATCCTTATTATTATTATTATTATTATTATTATTATTATTCTCACTATGGTAGATGTTTTCACTTTCAAGTTCTTTCATTGTATTCTATTACCAGTGAACTCGAACCATGGCAGTCAGAGGAGTTCAAATTTTGACCTTGTGTCAGTGGTTATATATGATTATTGTTGCATCTTCATAACCTCCCATATTCTCAACTCCCATTGTCCCATAGTGCCTCCAACTTTTTCCAATAGGCAGTGGTAGAATATTTTGCTGCAGTTAGCATTTGTATTAATATAGATTTCCTAATTCTATGCCCTTTGATCCCTTCTTTTTTTTAGCAGTATAATACTTGGAACTTTTGGGTTTCTAATCTTGGTAATGTTGAAAATCTGCTCTAATATCATATCCCAAAACCGCTTTATTTTCTTACTCTCCCACCAGATATGAAACATTGTTCCCACCTCATCACAACCTCTCCAGCACTTATTTGAAGTTCCTGTATAGCATACTTTCCGTTTTTGCGGTGTGCAATACCACCTATAGATTATCTTCTATAAATTTTCTAAAATATTCGTTGATATCGAGGAAGAGCTGGCATTGCTCCAAATTTGTGTCCATTCGAGTACAGAGTACTCCCTATCCAGCTCCTTTTCCCAGACTAGAACAAATCCTGGCTTAGATTCAATATTGATTTCTATTAATGTTCTATAGATATACGATATGGAGAGGTACTGACCTCAAATCTAATTGGTTAATTAGTCAATTAGACCAAGCACAATTGTCACCTGTGTGTGATTATACTCAGGGGCAATTACACCTCAGTGAGCACAACCGGGACCAGCACTGTCCTTTTCGTACGGGCTATATATTGTAGGCCACAGTTGCACTCAAGTAGATAAACTACATGCATAGTGTTGCAATTAATTAAATGCTTTAGTTTGAATATTTCTTTCTTCCAATATGTTTCCAATAAGTTTACAAGTACAGCATCCGTTTGTCAACATTTGAAACTACAAGCTGGACAAATCGGGAGCCATGACTCCCCTGTGGCCTTGGTTTTAGTCTTGGATTCTTGTACCTTTGGTAACACGCTCAGTGCTAGGACATTTTTTAGGGATCATGCTTTTTTAAAAACCACAGCGGGTCTGTCCCCCAGCTCATCCTTCAAAATAGATTCATCTTGGAGTATTCCTCAGTGTGTCTGAATGATTTTTTAAATTCTATTAGCTGATTTGTTGTGTTTGGTTATAAATAAGCATTCTCTACCTCTACTTTCTTTAGCATCTTCTCTACCTTCTGCTGTCAAAATAATACTCCTATTTTGTATGTGAACTCTGCTGTAAGCTCTCTCCACTACCTCATCTCTGTACCCCTTTTCTTTGAATTTCTTTTTTAGAATCAATGACTGTGTTACGAAATCCTGATTTTTTTGTACAATTTCATCTCAATCTCAAAAGTTGACCATATGGAATGTTGCTTTTCCGTTGTTTTAGGTAATTACTCTTAGATTCTAAATAGTTGTTGGCATCCACGGGTTTAAATAGGTTTTTGTGACAATACCTTTATTCTCACTAGAAAGAATGAGGTCCAAATAGTCTATTGACCCTACATCATATTTCGCTGTAAATTTAAGATTAATTTCGTTTGTATTTAGAAATAAAATAAATTTGTTTTAAAGTTCCTTTCCACCCTTCCAAATAAAAATCAGGTCATCCATGAATCTTCTATAAAACATAATGTTCTCCAAAAATGGATTGTTATTCCATAGATTGCCCTCTTCCCAGAATCCCATAAAAATATTTGCAAAGCTTGGAGCAAATTTGCTGCCCATGGCAGTATCACACACTTGTAAGTTAAACTGTCCTTCAAAGTTAAAATAATAATGCTTTCAAATAAATCTAATACAATTTAAAAGGAATTCAATTTGTTTCGGACACATGAGCAAATCTTTTTTTTTTTAAATGAGATACAGCTGTTATTCCCTTTTCATGCTCTATACACGTATAAAGGGAAGAGACATTGGCTGTGACCCTGATGAGGTCATCTTCCCAGATAACATCTTGAACTTAGGATAATAGGTGTTCTGTGTCTCTTAAATGTCATCTAAGGCCCTTCCCATAATTCTGTAAAAATGAGTCTATGAATTATGATAAATTGAATGTAATGGAATTGATGCCTGAGACTATTGGTCTGCCTGGTGGATCCTTCACACTCTTATGAACTTTGGGCAGATGATAAAAGATAGGCGTCCTCGGATATGGAATATTAAGAAAAAGGTATTCGGATTTATTCAGAATATCATTATCAAGTCCTTCCTTTAGTAACTTTTTAAAGGCTTCTTGGTAAACAAAAAGAGGATCCGCACTGAGTGCCAGATAAGATATAGGATCTCACAAAAGTCTCATGGTTTCCCTCATTTAATCTATTTTATCTTGCACTACCACAACTCCTCCTTTATCGGCCTCTCTTATTACTAGACTATTATTATACTGAGCTTTCCTAAGGCCTGTTTTAATAACATGTCTTTTAAGTGTGACCTTCCTAGTAAACCTATGTAGGTCTATAAACAGATCAAAAGGACTGGGTTACTAGTGGGTGCAAATGACAGACCTTTCTCCAAAGGGAAGTTTTCTTTGACTTGGGACGCCAACTCTGCTGGAAGACTTATATTTAGAGCCTCCGTTTTTGTTAAATTGATTTTAAAATTAGATGCTAAGCTATATCTACCTAGAACACCCATTATATTTGGTAACGAGGCCAGTGGATTTGTTATTATCAGAAGAATACCATCCTCATATAATACAATCTTATGTTGTTTCTCACCTATTTTAACACCCGCAATATCTGGATGATTCCTTATTGATTCTGCTAACGTTCCATTATTAGGGCGAAAATCAACGGGGACAGAGGGCATACCTGTCTCGAACCATTAAGTATTTTAAATCAGTTTGAGACCTGTCCATTTTCCTTGACCTTTGCTGACGGATTACTATATAATGCCCACCTCCTTCATTTTTAAGGCTTTACACTCTTCTGCTCCTCTTTAATCTCAGTTCTAATTTCTCGCTATACACCATCCCGACTTTCGTTGTGCTCAAGGATGTCTTCTCTCTACCCCTTTTGTATCTAAAGCCCTCTTCCACCTTAATCCTTTCTCACTGACTGCCCCACACCTCTGGAATGCCCTTACCCTCAATATCTGACTAGAACCCTCTCATTCCACCTTTAAGACCCATCTTAATACCCATCTCCTTAACAAAGCAAATGAGTAGCTCTGTAGCTGATATTATACACTTCATACATTGACCTTGAGCCCTTGCAGAAGCACTTACCAGAACACCTTCTGACTGCCTCTGTACGTTCTTCCTAGATTATAAACTTTTTGGACTCCTGTTCCAAAATGTCACTTTTATGTCTGAAGCGCTTCTTCCCATTATGTGTTATTTGTATATTTTGTTATTTCTATTATTATGTCATATATTACTGCTGTGAATCACTATGTGCATCAATGGCACTATATAAAAGAAGATATATACACATACAATTATTAAAATGAACTTAAATTATATTACATTTAATTTAACCCATCTAGCTTAACCTCCCTCCTCTCTACACAATTCTCTAATGGCTAGTCCAGTCAGCATCCGTACCCTTTCACCTTCCCTCTCTACCATCAAATGACAGTGAGGTAAGAAGTGTTTGTTCTCAGAGACCAGAATAATTCCAAGCACAAGACAGAATTCAAAATTAGGTTTTATCTTGTTCCCATCTGAGACACAGACACAACACAACAGGCTGAGCTGCAGTTCAGATTGTTCTGAAAAGCAGGAGTTCTTGGGCCTGGATTTGGCCCCCTGAACTCGCCCATCTCTTCTTTTAACCTGCTGTACAAATACAGTACACTACATAGAGTTTTTAAAGTCTTGCACATGAAAGTGACCGTATAATGTTAGTTCTTAAATGCCTGATACATTGTTATAAGACAGAGTGTTATTCACTGTACAAATTATTAGCTTTGGTTACAAAATGGTTTCTAGACAATCTACTGTAGGCTGACACCAGAGGGAGCCCGAGACACGTGTACATGAGAAATGAAACAGTACAGAATCAGAGTTACTAAATGACAGTATATTCTATGTCAAATGGAGTGGTAGGGCTGCATTTGAATGAAACAATGGCTCACTATTTTATAACATTGATACAATAGGATTACAAATGTATGTAATTGCAGATTTACATATGCAGATGTATTAAAACTGGTTGAACAAACAATATGCAAACACACCGATAAAGATCTAGCTTGGAGCAATGGTCTGTTTAATTAGACATTAGCCAAAGAAAGAGAAACACCTCCTCTATACAGAAAAATGATAAAACATGCATATTATGTGCTTGAAATTTGTATTATTTCCACAACCATGAGCCTCCATATTTGCATGATGTTTTTGTGTACTTACTGTAACACATAGTTAATAGAGTAACCTTAGTATAGCTGCTCAATTTTTTACTAGTAAAAATGTGTGAATAGTGTACCTGGAATAAAGGAGTGTTTGTCAGTTTAACAGTCAGCAGTTAGATATGATTAGTTCCTGAATAAACAGAATGCATTTCTTGAATTGTTTGATTGCCAGTTTAAGTCACGGACCCGTAAAATTTTATGACACAAGCCTACATTGCCACACATGAACAGTTATTTTCGTAAGAGGGTTAGCCTCTTGACTGCCATACTGCACACAAACTTTAACTCTTACTGGATATGACTTAATTGTGACACTGAGCAATGTGAACTTTAGTGAAAATGTGATGAAAACACCAAATTTAAGAGAAAACTATTTAACCAGCTTACCAATTTTCAATATCTGGGTCAAGAGACCAAGAAAGTGGGAATAGTGGAACCATTCTAATCTACACTACATCCACATGCTGATTTAAAGACACTGTAAATATGACTTTAACAACATGGAATAAAACTCCCCTATTCAGACGCATGCCCATTGGAACCACTATGCGCCAAGGAGAACTCTAACATTCAAGTCTTTGGGAAACAGACTTTCAGAGAATCCATGAGTTATCCTAGTAGCCTTCTTGTTTAGTGACAAAGAATAATGGTGCTCTAGCTGGGGATTTCTTTTGAAGATTCTCAGTAACATACTGGCGCAGAATTGTAGTTATGGATCTAACAATCCATAAACCCGTCCAAAATGGATTTCAGTTCCAGGTAGAAACTCGATAGAACAATCATAGGGACAGTGGGGTGGCAAATGATCTGATTTGCAGGGATCAAATACAGTACTTTGTGCAATGCAGAATAAGTCTTGGATAGTTCAGTATGATAGGTCGCTATTTAACTGTTGGACCAGTGTCACGATCCTGAGTACCAGGTACTTACATTTTTTGAAGATTCCTTCAGGGACAGCACTTAGGGTCCAGATGTAATTTTTTATTTTGCCAGTTAATCAATGGATTATGGCGCTCTAACCAGGGTAGTCCCATGATCAACATAATATTTGGAGCATCAATCAAAGTCAAAAAGGAAGTCCATATGGTGAGCAATTTCAATGCGAAAGAGTCTCGTTTGGTGAATAATTTTGCCTGAGGTTAAAGATGAACCGTCGATGGCTTGTAGCATTTCTGCTACTTCTTTTTTAATGGTCGGAATACAATGAAACTGTTTAATTCTGTGATCCATAAAGTTGATGGATGCCCTAGAATCCAAAAGCGCTTGGCCTGTCAGCAGGTAATAGGTGTAGATGTGAACTGGTTCAGGAACAATGTTGCAATGGAAGGAGCATATGACTTCCGGGACTTAAAATAGGGCTTGGCCAGGAAGTGGATGGTCCGATGTTGCAACGTCTCTGGGAGTTATAGTTCTTTTTGGATTTGTGGACAACTGCAGTATTGCAGCCAGAATAACTCCCATGCGGGCAGGTTTTCTTGGTTACCAAACAAAATACAGGCATACCCCGCTTAAAGGACACTCACTTTAAGTACACTCACGAGTAAGGAAAACGAGTAAGGAAAACAGCAGCTCGCGCATGCGCCTGTCAGCACGTCCTGAACAGCAATACCAGCTCCCTACCTGTACCGAAGCTGTGCGCAAGTGGGGAGACTATAAAGCCTGTTACAAATGCGTTATTTACATCAGTTATGCACGTATATGAGGCTTGCAGTACAGTACATGCATCATTAAGTGGGAAAAAGGTAGTGCTTCACTTTCAGTACATTTTCGCTTTACATACATGCTCCAGTCCCATTGCGTACGTTAATGCGGGGTATGCCTTTAATGTGTTAAATAAAGAGCGCATTTTCTCATTAACCACTGTTTTAAACAACGCTGTTAAATAAAGTTAAAGGGAACTGTAATGTGCTACATTTCTTACAGGCACAAGCATTTAAGTTAAAACACAAAACCAAAACTTATTAGAGTTGCTACTGTATATTACATGTACATTTATAATAGATAATAGTAATACTAATTTATGAAATCATAAATGTATAGGTATTTTGTACTTAGATTACTTATAAATAATAAATATACAAATAAAAAGTGTGTATATATATATATGGATATATGCAAATGTAAATACAACTGTATGCTTTCACCATTATCACCCAGCACACAGCACTTCCACTGCAGCAAGGGATTCTGGGGAATGACATGCAAATGAGCACACAGTGCCACTTTTTGCTTCAAAAAACATTTTTAACATGGTTCCCTATAGGCTTAAGCTTGCTGCATGGTCACAGCTTTGAGCACTATCCTTCATTCCAGTGGTGGAGTAGTAATAGCTGGTGCTAAGGTCATAAAAATACAAAGCATACAATACCTGAAAGGTAAAGAGACAAAAGCACTCAGCAGTTCAGTACACAAATACTTTCGGGATCGAAACGTTGGACTTTTTGTGCAAGTATTTGTGTACTTTAATACATTTTTTTCATTACTGAACTGCTGAGTGCTTTTGTCCTTTACCTTTCAGGTATTGTATGATATACAGCTAAACCCCGTTTTTTTTTTGCACACTGCACACACTGCACACACTCACTGCACACACACTGCTCATTGCTCACACTGCCACACTGCACACACACTGCACACTGCACACACACTGCTCATTGCTCACACTGCACACACTGACACACTGCACACACACTGCTCATTGCTCACACTGCACACACTGACACACTGCACACACACTGCACACTGCACACACACTGCTCATTGCTCACACTGCACACACTGACACACTGCACACACACTGTACACTGCACACACACTCCTCATTGCTCACACTGCACACACTGACACACTGCACACACACTGCACACTGCACACACACTGCTCATTGCTCACACTGCACACACTGACACACTGCACACACACTGCACACTGCACACACACTGCTCATTGCTCACACTGCACACACTGCTCATTGCTCACACTGCACACACTGACACACTGCACACACACTGCACACACACTGCACACTGCACACAATTATTATATAGAAATAAACAGACAACTGCACTTTAACAGATGTATTTTGCCTGTACAACGTCTTGTGACTTTTGTTTGACAAAGTTAAGGGGGTGGGAAGTCATTGTGCTGTGGGGGGGTGGGGGGGTGGCGAGGCCCTGCGCTGTACTGCGGCGGGGGGGGGGGGGGTTTAGCGGTCTGTGTGTGTGAGTGCGAGTGCCTGTCTGTGTGTGTGTGTGTGTGTGTGAGTGCGTGAGTGCCTGCATGTGTGTGCGCGCGTGTGTGTGTATGAGTGCGTGAGTGCCTGTGTGTGTGTGTGTGTATGTGTGTATGTGTGTATGTATGAGTGCTCCAGCCCGAGTCCGTGGAGGGGGGGGGGGGGGGGAGTAGCGGGTCCCTCCTGCAGCCAGTGGAGGGAGTGGGGGGAGAGTAGCAGCTCCCTCCTGCAGTCCGGGGAGGGGGGGGGAGAGCAGCAGCTCCCTCCTGCAGTCCGGGGAGGGGGGGGAGAGTAGCGGGGCCCTCCTGCAGTCCGTAGAGGGAGGGGGGGGAGAGTAGCAGCTCCCTCCTGCAGTCTGTGGAGGGAGGGGGGGGAGAGTAGCGGGTCCCTCCACTCAAGCCACGCCCCCCCTCCCTGTCAAACCTCCCACCTCCCGCTCACCTCCCGCTCCGGCTCTTACACTTACTTACACACACACTCAGACACTTACACACACTCACACACACTCACACACACTCACAGACACTCACACACACTCACACACACTTACAGACACTCACACACACTTACACACACTTACGCACATTCACGCAAACTTACACACACTCACGCACACTCACACACACTCACACACACTTACACACACTTACACACACTTAGACACTCACAGACACTCACACACACTCACACACACTTACACACACTCACACACACCCACACACACTCACAGACACTCACAGACACTCACACACACTCACACACACTCACACACACTCACACACACTTACACACACTTAGACACTCACAGACACTCACACACACTCACACACACTCACACACACTCACACACACTTACACACACTTACACACACTTAGACACTCACAGACACTCACACACACTTACACACACTTACACACACACTCAGACACTTACACACACTCACAGACACTTACACACACTCACACCCACATACACACACCCATATACACACACACACTTTCTCTCCCATTTATACATACACACACACACACACTCTCACTCTACACAGACGGGGGGTGGGGTCGGAGCAGAGGAAAGGCCGCGACCAGCACCACCACCCGCTCCCCCCCCCTCCTCCCGCGCAGGCAGCGGGAGCACCGGGGACAGCGGTGGGGAGAAGAAACCCCCCGCTACCACCTCCATGCAGGCAGCGGGAGCACGGGGCACGTGGAGGGATCTGAGGTAAGCGGCGACCTGAGGGACATCCCCGCTCCCATCTCCTGCCCCGCGGCCTGTCCCGTGGTGACAGGGGGAAGCGGGGACAGGAGGGACATCCCCTCTCCCATCTCCTGCCCCGCGGCCTGTCCCGCGGTGACAGGGGGAAGCGGGGACAGGAGGGACATCCCCGCTCCCATCTCCTGCCCCGCGGGCTGTCCCGCGGTGACAGGGGGAAGCGGGGAGCGGAGGGACATGCCCGCTCCCATCTCCTGTCCCGCGGGATGAATATGCGCTAAAGCGGCGGCCATTTTTTTTTTTTTTCGCGACCTCGTTAGTAGCGCGGTGGTCTCGGGTGGACCCCGAGACCCGCGTTATAACGGGGTTTAGCTGTATATATATATATATATATATATATATATATATGAAAAAAAGAAAAGAAAAAACAGGCGCACACCTAGTGCATTAACATAATAAAAATTGTATTTCAAGGAACATAAAATCTGACAAATGCCCACTCACAAGGATAAAGCAATAAATAGCATGTATGAGATTGGCTCTCATGTGCCGTTGGCTCGATCCTCTCTGTGTAGCTCCAAGTCCTGGCGTCGTCACGTGACTCCCCTCGTGTAGCCGGTGAGCCGGTGAACCGGAAACGGAAGTTCACATGCAGTGTTCGGCTGGGAAGGGACCCTCTAGACAGCAAAGGTCCTCCAGGTCCTCTATGGTTAGGTTGTGTTGGAGCCGTCTGATACACACCAAGGATAGAGTCTCTGGCAGCAGCAGGCCTCGATGCTCGTGGGCAAATGGCGGTCTCAAGCTAGTAACGCCCTATGCGTTTCGTCACGGATAGTGACTTCTTCATTCTTCATTGCCCACGAGCATCGAGGCCTGCTGCTGCCAGAGACTCTATCCTATCTAGCATGTTGAATGTTAAAGTTCATGACAGTACAATTAGAAAAAGACTGAACAAGTATGGTTTGTTTGGAAGGGTTGCCAGGAGAAAGCCTCTATCTCTAAAAAGAACATGGCAGTACGGCTTAGGTTTGCAAAGTTGCATCTGAACAAACCACAAGACTTCTGGAACAATGTCCTTTGGACAGACGAGACCAAAGTGGAGATGTTTGGCCATAATGCACAGGGCCACATTTGGCGAAAACCAAACACAGCATGTCAGCACAAACACCTCATACAAACTGTCAAGCACGGTGGTGGAGGGGTGATGATTTGGGCTTGTTTTGCAGCCACAGGACCTGGGACCCTTGCAGTCATTGAGCCGACCATGAACTCCTCTGTATACCAAAGTATTCTAGAGTCTAATGTGAGGCCATCTGTCCGACAGCTAAAGCTTGGCCGAAATTGGGTCATGCAACAGGACAATGATCCCAAGCACACCAGCAAATCTACAACAGAATGGCTGAAAAAGAAAAGAATCAAGGTGTTGCAATGGCCCAGTTAAAGTCCAGACCTCAACCCGAATGAAATGCTGTGGCTGGACCTTAAGAGAGCTGTGCATAAACAAATGCCCACAAACCTCAATGAGCTGAAGCAACGTTGTAGAGAAGAGTGGGACAAAATTCCTTTACAACGATGTGAGGGACTGATAAAGTCATACAGAAAACTTCAAGTTATTGCGGTTAAAGGTGGTTCTATTGAATCATAAGTTATTGAATCATAAGGTATACAGTTCTTAGATTTTCACACATGGCTTCTCCATTTTGTCTTTATTTTTGTCAAATAAATCATGACACGGTGTAATATGTCATGTGTTGTTGTTCAACTGAGATTGTATTTACTTGATTTTAAGACCTGCTAAAGAACAGATTGTTATTATGTCCTGATATGTAAAACCATAGCATTCAAAGAGGGTGAACTTTCTTTTTCACACAACTGTATATATATATATATATATATATATATATATATATATATATATATGTATATATATATATATATATATATATATATATATATATATATATATATATATATATATATGCAAATACAACTATATGCTCATCTGCATGTCTTAGGCAGGTCTGCAACCCCGCCTTTCCCCATTATCACCCAGCATACAGCACTTCCACTGCAGCAAGGGATTCTGGGAAATTACATGCAAATGAGCACACAGTGCAGTGGAAGTGCTGTATGCTGGGTGATAATGTGGAAAGGCGGGGTTGCAGACCTGCCTAAGACATGCAGATGAGCATACAGTTGTATTTGCATATTTGCACTTTTTATTTGTATATTTATTATTTATATTTATAAGTAATCTAAGTACAAAATACCTACAGCAGCGGCAGCTCTTATTCGAGCAAAAGCTGCTGGCTGTATGCGGCTGGGAAGCGGGTAGCCGCGGCGCGTGGCGGCGCACTGTGACGTCACAGTCACATGCGCGCCCGGCTTCCCCATCTTCCCCGGCTTCCCCAGGCTTCCCCGACACCCCTGGAGATGAAATTAAGGTAAGCGGGGGTGCGGGGAAGCAGAGGGGCAGAGCAGAAGCCGTGTTCGGGGTCCGGAAGGGGGGGTAAATTGCGCGCGATGAGGAGGGGGGGTGAGTGGGGGAAACGCGGCGGCGCGCGTTTATTACTGGCGGCAGCTGGGGCAGATCCCGGCATGCCGCCGGCATTTAGTGCAATAAAGTATGTCGCTACTGTATACATTTATGCTTTTATAAATTAGTATTCACAGGTTGGTTTACACTTGTTGATAGTGATATTCTTTATTGGCTATAGTATGCTAACGATGGAGCTTTTTGATGCCTTTTTTACCCACCATAACTTAAAATGTATATGGTAAACCTACCCAGCCTTGAAATATTGCAAAGCAAGTATAAACCAACCTCACACTGATGATACCTATCAAGGTTGAAACATGTCTGTAAGTGGTTTGACTTGCTTTGCTAGTCCCATGCTGTGCTTAAAAGCTGTGTGAACGGCGATGCATTTGCTTAATGGGCTCCATGTGAATGGATATTCCAGACTAAAAGTGACACATTGTGTGCTCATTTGCTTGTCCTTTCCCCAAATCCCTTGCTGCATTGGGAGCACTGTATGCTAGGTGATAATGGTTGAAAGGCAGGGTTGCAGACCTGTCTACGACATGTGAATGTGCTCACAAGTGATATTATTTATTGGCTATATGCTAATGGTGGAGGTTTTTTGTTGCCTTTTTCACCCACCATAACTTAAAATGTATATATAAAGATGTAGTGGAAACAAGTTGACATCCAGAATCCAGGAAACAAATATTTCAGGGCAACTTGAATACAGAAAGAAAGAGACAAGCGACAGGGTACCTTTGGTGGTCACATATAACTCACACCTAGAAGTACTCTGTGGAAATTGTCCAGGGAGCGTGTACCCTTAATTTATTAAAAATTCAATTTAAGGAACGGGCCCTTTCTGTTGTTGCTGGGGACCCTGTGTACCTATTCTTTCTATGGACTGTGCTAGTGTGCTCAAAATGAGTCCATTGCATGGGCTGTAGTCTCAAAATAGGGTTCCCACCAGAAATACAAGACTGCATGGGCTTGTAAAGCAAGATGCAAGCTTTTCTGCAAAGTTAGTGTAAGCTATTCGGCGCCAAACCAACGCCCCGCCCATCGCTGTGATTGGCTCAGCCGGAGCCAGGTCGCACCTTGTTCTTCTATGCCCCTACCCTATATTCCACCTAGGGGATGGGGCATTAACCAAGAGCCAATTGGATGTTGCTTCCACTCTGGGAGGAGCCAACTACACCCTGCTTAATTCAGGTCCACGGAGCAGATATGCCAATCTTTGTCTACACTACCTCAGTAAAGAAAAGAAAGAAATATGTCTGAAATGGAGCTAACCAATTACTATCTGCCAGCGGGCTACCTTGTAGTCACCATCCACGGCCAAAACCACCTGCGCTGTGTATGCCCAAACTGCCACCAACCTGGGGGCGATGACAGCCCCACCGCGAGGAGCCAGCACTGCGGGGCCTTCTTCATGCGGCATGCCAGCCCTGGGCCACCAAAGCTATCCAGGTCATTGACCGGGCCTTCACACCAACCGGTGCGGCACCTGCAGAGTTCTATCCTGCTGCTGCCGATTTTGTGGTCCCGTGTACCTTAACCATGATGCCGCCCGGAGGTCTATGGGGTCCGGTTCCTGGGGTACCTATTCCAGCCTATCCTGATTTGTACACCGAGTGGCCACGTGTGGGCCTTAGTGCCCTTCTATCTGCTAACCAAGGCTCCAGTGTTCTGGTGCTAGTGACAACCACCATTGAGACACTGCTGACGGTTCCAGGACAGGAACCTGTACCTGCCGCTGACTTGGGGGTTAAATTGACTGCCCCAGGGTAGTCGTTTGTGCTTCCTCTGGTGGTGCTGGAGCGGGCAAACTCTGTGCCAATTGCCACCAGGGAAATGCTGAGTGCCTGACATCGCGGACTTGGTGGAGGTGTCCTTACCCGGCCCAAAGAAGAAGTGACCAGCCGTCCGAGACCGGCGGAGGAAAGATAATAACCTACCTACAGTCGGAGGTAAAGTCCCGATCGAGAGGCATCCATCCAGAAGGCCCCAGGTGCCTCCGGAGCCCGGAAGAGCACCACGCCAGAGGAAGATGCCCTAGCTGTGAAGGACCCGCCCGCAGTGAATCCTGTGGAACCAAAAGATGCGCCCTTCCTGAGGATAGGTGACGCTTCTGTCTCTTACTTCACAGAGAAAAAAATGGCACAAACCCAAAAAGCACCGCACCGCAGGTTAATGGATGGTGCTTCAAATTTGGTCCCAGTGAGGACATGGGAATTTCACCTAAGGGGAGAGTGTAGCAGTTGCTGGTCCAGGGCTATAGTTTATGCCTCCTTTCACATAAATCCTAGTAGGTACAGGCAGTGTCAGGCAATCCTGTGTGGTTTACCACCCTCATGCTGCCTCTCTGAGTGACAGGGGTGGAGGTGAACTGAGTCTGTATACAACCAATCATGGTGCAGACCCTGTGCCCTCCCCCTCTACTCCTTAGGGAGGAAGTGTTCAAATTATAGTGTCTAGTTGTGAGACAGAGCATACAGAGGACAGACGCAGGGTCAGCCCCTTCTATTGTGGCCAATTCGGTGTCTCCCGAAATCCCTGGATCCCCTCCTCCTACACTGAGGGAGATCGGAGTGTGATCAGGAAGTACAGAGGACGCGTACGCGAGCGCACGTGTGCGCGCCTGGGTACTGACGGCGATCGAAGGAGGGGAAACACAGGCAAGGACAGGAGAGGCACGCGGGAGGAAGCTGACACCAGATTGATTATTTACTAATCATATGCTGAGTCCTAGTGCTGAGTACAGCACTACAGAATGTGAGTGGGAATAATCCCCAAGTTTTTATTGTGTTTATTTTCCTTATTAAATAATCTGCACCATAGAGGGGTGTTTTTGTGCTCTTCTCGTTTTCACAGTTATTTTCTAAAATTAATATGAGAGTTTGGGAGTACTCTCTAGGATGAAGCACCCATCGTAAATTGGATGATTTGGTTTTTCTATCTTGTATTTGGTAATTTTTATTACTGTTTATTTATAGATATTTTGTACATTTTTTAGCACTTTTTGGAAGTTTTTATGTACAGTATTCTAGTTGTGAATCTAGTCTGAGGAGGAGTGGAGCTGAGTCCCTCCCAGTCAGGAGGAGAAGTGCACTGAGCCCCCTAGGGGGTTGAGGTGAACAGATCTAATAGACTGCAAGGCCTCTATACTGCCAGAAGGTGTACCATCCAGAGGCCTGGGACCTATAGTGAAAACCCTATGCATACACTGTAATAACAACTGCAGTGGCTGCCTCAATAAAGGATCCTGTTTTATATACCACTGCCTAAGTTACAGTCTATTGGGTAGAGGTATGAGAGAAAACTGTCCTGGTGGGGACTGTCTCCAGTACACCTGGAGTCTGCTATGACTGGAGGCGCTAACACCATGAGAAGAGCCTGAAGGATCACCAAAAGCCTGTCCTGTTTCCCCATACCATTGCAGACCCTCAGCATCTCTTGGACCCTCACAGGTATTTAGCACCATGACACCTGTAGCAATAGCAAGATCTCCCAGAGGGGGGGGGGGGTGGGGAGGAAGCAGTGCTACATAAATACAGTGTACTCTGCCTGCACCAGGAGGAGTTTGCTGCCACAACCCGTTTTTTGCCATTGGACATTTCCTGCATTTACTGGACTCAAATTTCTCCAGCGTGGGTCATTAACCCTTTAGCACCCTGCTTTGCAACTAATTCCCCTGCTACTTAGATAGCCTTTATTGCGTTGGTGTATACCTTTTAGGTTCAGACCCTTATCATCCAGTTTCCCTGTTACTCACTTAGGGTTAGTTGGTCTGAGTCTTGTCCTCACAGCCTACCTTCATTCTGTTGGGACATTCAGTGATAGTTTGTCACGGTGTCTCTCAGGAACAGTGTTGTAGGGTTTAGGGAAGTACCAGGTGACTACGGTCTACCTGGGAACGGGCCTGTAGAAAGGGTTCCTAAACCCCGAAACGTGACGTTGCCCCCCTTGCCTTGGACTTTTTACCCCCTGTGTTTTCCCTCCCCCCTCTCCCTTTTCCCCTTCCCTGTTCTTGTCCCTGCCCTAGCACATAGTCTTTGTTTGACCATTTTTTGCATCATTCGTGTACCATTAAATATTTTCTTTTGGCTGATCCATTTACTATCTATTCTTTCCGTTTGAGTGCTGGGAACATTTGTGGTTTATTGATTATTTGGGAGGAATCAGGGTCCTCCTTGTTCCCGTCTTGCACCTATTATTTCACTTTATACAGAGTTTTGTGTGCTGTCTAATACTGTCGGTTTACTCTATAAAATGTATTATAGCTTTGATGGAATATATATGTAGCCATGCATGTAAAATGGTCTGCATTTGTCTCCCCTGCTGGCAGTAAACCTGGTAAGTTACAGGGATGCCAGCAGTAATCATGGAGGTTTGCCCTCATACCCTGGTGAGGTGCCCTATGTATGGGTGGGAGTGGCTACAAGCTCTGAGTCCACAGATAGTGATATCAGAGCTGTGACAGCTCCTGAAGTACATAAGGCACAGCACTGCCCTAAGTTAGGGGTTGCTGAGTTGTTGGAGTGCGTTGGGAAGGAAGGATCCACTAGTGTAGTAACTAGTGGTCCATTTCTTCATTAATATTGATAAGAGCCACACTGTGTCCAGGGACCTGGCACCGGGGTGATCTCACTATGGGGAGAGGGGATCCCACTCCATTTGGGAGGGCGTACCTGGCAAAGGGACAGCAGAGAAATATGTGCGGCTGAGACAGCTGGCTGTGAAGGGCAGCTTGCCCACCAAGCAACAATAAAGATGTCTTGTTCAATTATACCCCCACTGTGTGAGTGTGAAGTTACTCTCCAGTGGACGGCACCACCAAGAAGGAGTTCTTCATCAGGACCATCTCCCTGCGGACGCATAGACCCTGATGAGGTGGAGGCGCTGCACGTGATATAGGTAGGACTCGCACACACTACCTCAGCTGCCTGTCTGGATTGACAATCCCCGAATACCATCATGCGGGAGACTCAGGAGTCCTGTTGCCTACAGGTGCACCACCAAACACGACCATTAAATGGGGGCTGGTTAGACCACACGGGCCAATATCAGATTGGGTGGGTCAGACTAGAGGGAACAACCGTTACTATATTTAGGGCTTAGGGAACCAAAATTCCCCTAAACAAATACAGAAAAATTCACAGTATAATTAGTTGTAAAGTAAAGATGTGTGTTTTAAATGCTTAAGAGAATGCTTTAGACACAGTTTAGGCTAAATACATTTGACATGTCATGTGAACCTACTGTTTTTTTATTTATTTGATGGACTGGAGTTTTCAACAAAAAGGCCTAAGCCCTTTCTAGGATTACACTGAGACTGATTGTGGAATTTAAGGATAACAAGAAAGCAACAGATGTTCTATTAATGGGATTTTAGCCAAGTGGAGGATTTAAAAAGAATGAGCCACACAACAAATATATAATATTCTACAGTATTTCTACCAGCAACAAGCTCTCAAGAACAATGGTCTCTAGTTACAGTACTGTATGTGCAATAATTCATGTTATGTTTATGTTGACAGATTTATTATAAATTATTCTTCCTGGTAATGCACAGGTTATTAAGAATTTATATTAGTGTTAGGTACCCTTGAGATGTGGTCTGCCATGTAGTGGCTTAGGGGCTTACAACACTTTGGCCAAAATGTTAAACTAAAAGACCATTTTATTCAAAAGATATCTATTCATATATATTTAGGCACTGTACCGTGTATAAGTTTCATTGGATGTGCACTGAGCTTTGTCAGTGTTTCATGTTCTGTCTCTGGTTTTAAATATATATTGCCATGCTCAGTAGCACTCTGTCACGGTTGTGCTTGCCACAAACCTGGGTCGGACCGCGTGGCTGAGGTGGGGTTGTAAAAGCACCGACCTTAGACCGCGCAGGCTGATCCAGATTGCGCAGTTCATAGTCGTACGTAGCAGGGTCAGGACAGGAGAAGGCAGCATCGTCAGTGGACAAGCCAGGGTCAGGACTGGAGACATCAGGGTAAATATTGTTCAAGCAGGAGTTCGGCAACAGGTAGTCAGGAGTTCCCCGCTCAAGCTTAGGAGCGCAGCCCCCAGGAACCAGGGAGCTGAAGACTACACTGGGGAAACCTCCGCTTCAGCAAAGGAGACAGGAACAGACCGCTGCGTGACACAAGCAGCCGGTCTCAGGAAACAAGGAGCTGAAGTACACAAGGAGAGTACTCCGCTTCAGCACAGGAGACAGGAACTGACCGCTGCGTGAGACTAGCAGCCGGCCTCAGGAAACAGGGAGCTGAAGTCAACAAGGAGAGTACTCCGCTTCAGCATAGGAACGAGAACTAGGACAAAACAGAGTTAGTAACGAGATAACAAGCCAGGGGCTTGTGGCAGAACACTTGGTGACATCCCGGAAGGACTATGCTTGGCCGAGAAGGATTGTGGGGATGCAGTACTTAAAGGCCAGCGGGCCAATCCCCAGAGGAGGGTGTGAAGGCACTGCTCCAATGAGTGAGTACAAGGCTAGGTTGCAGTGATAGCTTGCACAGCTGCAGTAGATACCAGAGGGAGTGTTCAAGGACTGCACAGGTCTGTGAGGCAAGGTAAGCAGTAAACTGAAGTGTGGATTCCTTACATTACCCCCCCCCCTTCACGTGAGACCTCTGGGCGAACATGACCACTCATAGAGTTGGGGGACCTGGTATTGTTCCTGAACTGTCTAGGATTGGGGGTAGAGTCGTGGTCCATAGACTCATGGTCACTCCTTTGTGTACCCCCTCCCCCGGTGAGAACTGCGGCCAGACAGGTCCATCCATGGGTCTCGGGGACACTGAGTTGTTCCTAAAGTTTTTTAGGCGGAAACGGGATCCGTAAACGAGCAGTTCCTTGGTGAGTACTGTTCTAGGATATGAGAGTGGTGGTAGAGACATCATTGGTACGTGGCTCGCCCCGTGAAATGGCTTGGGAATCCAAGGCTGTGAAGAACCAGAGGGTTCCGGAGCAGAAACGGCAGAAGAACCCCCACTGGGAGCCCAGTCTTTAGTAATGGGACCAGAATTTAGGATAAGCGGCCTTGATAGTTGATCGAATATACCAGGGCGACCTTCGGGACAGACAAAGTCTTGGCTGACCTCTGCATGTAGGAATTTGAGAGGGACTTCTCCTTCAGAGGTCTCCCAGGTAGTGGTCAGCGAGGGTATAGGGTGGGTTGGCGCATTTCCTGGTATTGGTATGGAAGGTGACAAGGCAAGCAGTAAACCAGACATAGAGACCGAAATCTTGGGATACGTACAGAGTATTTCCAACTCAGAGGAAATAACAGGGGCAACAGAAGGTTCCGAGGGGGAAACCATGGTTTCACAGAGGTAGAGAAGCAATCAGCAGTGGAGCTCCCAAATACTGGGGAACACTCAGTGGGAAATAGTATTGTCTGGGGATTAGGAATAGGCTTTGGGGCTTTAATATCAGGAACTTGAGAATAAGGCAGAGCAAGTGTAGCGGCGGGAGGGAAGCTAACATCAGAAGCTGAAGTTTGTACAACAGTGACAGGGACCTGAGAGACAACAAGCGGCAAGTAGGAACTATGGAAACTCTTAATGGCAGACACCTTAGGAGCACAAGGAGTCTTATCCAAAACTGCAAGGGCCCTAACAACAGGGGTACTTGACATGACAAAAACATGAATAGGCGTGTTTACTAGTGCAAAAATTCTGATAACAGGACTCCTAGCCAGTGGTGAGGGTGTCTGGGTTTGACTAGTGAGAAAATCAAATATAGTGATAAGTGACTTAGGGTATCATGCAGTAAGCAGCGAAAAAATGCATTAGCCAGTTTAGCAATTAGCCATGTTTTTGGCGTGTTAAACTGGCTGTATGCTGTAAGGGGCGAATCCCTCGCGAATGAATTAGCCACCACCATTTGATGAAATGGCGAGTAACCGGTGGCGGGACGGCTGCCTGGCGAGAAACTGCAGAGAAGTCGTCCCCTGCCGAGTTGTGTTTGCAGCAGAGAGAGATCCGCTGCTCTCTCGGCGCAAACATCAGCACAATAAAAATTATTTATAAAACAACTTTTATTCATAGTGTACATGTGCAGGGGGTCTCCGGAGCTGAACCGCGTTGGTTTCAGGTCGGGGGACCCCCTGCTTCGACGAGATACCGGCCCCTTTATGAGGTGCCGGTATCCCTTTTGTAGTTTCTTTCATCAAACTTAACCATTAGATCTTTCGCTTGTTCATCAAATACATGCTTTTTTGTGCAATTGCGTCTTATTCGTTGCATCTGGCCCAATGGGATATTATTTATCCACTTTTCAGAATGTCCACTATTACCCAATAGGAAGTTATTGGTATCTACACTTTTAATATATGTTTTTGTCTCAATCTGTCCATCATCTATATAGATAAGTAAATCTAGGAATTCGATCTGTATTTTACTATGCATATAGAAAAGTCTCTTTGATGGATAGGGCAGAATTAATACAATATAAGATCAAAGATACAAGGAGGGGAGAAGAAGGAAAAACATCAGTTCCATTTGTAACAAGATATAGTAACTCTGCTAGAGATATTAGAAAGATCATTCACAAACATTGGGATATCTTACATAAAGACCCAATGTTACAGCAGATTTTACCATCTAAACCGGAAATTATCTTTACCAGGGCCACTAATCTAAAACAAAGATTAGCCCCCAGTTGTTTAAAAAAGGACAATGTAAAACCAGTCACTATAACCACAGGGTTTTTTAAATGCCAAATGTGCAAAGGTTGCAAACTTCATCCAAACTCACTTAAAAGCTATAAAACGATTAAATCAGAAGTTACAAATGACACTTATGACATAAAAGATATGATCGACTGTAACTCAAGCTTTGTAGTTTATTTGTTGCAATGTCCTTGCAACAAACAATACATTGGGAGAACTACGAGAAAATTGAAAATCCGCATAGCAGAACATGTAAGAAATATAGAAAAGGGCCTGCAACAACATAGTGTATCAAAACACTTTAGAGACTTCCATGTAGGTATTGAGAAAATTAGACCTAGCTGGAGAGGGGGTAATCCTGTGAATAAAATATCAAGACAGGAAACATACTGAATCTATGCCCTCAAAACACTAACTCCGCTAGGTCTCAATATTGACATAGACCTAGGATCCTTTCTAAGAGATGAATTAATATCTTTGTTAAATCTATATCTTACATTGAGTTCAGCATCACAATCAATGAGAATCTCCCAAGCATAAGATCATGATGTATAATTACACTATATAAAAAAAACACAAAGGTGATTAAGGGGTTAAGCCACACTGGCCCGATACCCACCCTTCACCCATTCATTTGTACAGTGGCTTCATCATGCAACTATATATATATATATATATATATATATATATATATATATATATATAAATAAAGAAATATATATATATATATATATATATATATATATATATATATATATATAGTTGCATGATGAAGCCACTGTACAAATGAATGGGTGAAGGGTGGGTATCGGGCCAGAGTGGCTTAACCCCTTAATTACCTTTGCGTTTTTTATCCGATAAGGTGTTTAAGGGGTTAATTGATATCTGAATGTAATTGCAATGTATTGGCTTTGTATTGGCTATGTATTTTGTGGGCAACGAAAGACCAGGATGTTGCTGGCGACGGGGGCTTCTTATTGATGAGGTCAGTAGTACTTTATTTATTGTAATATGCAAGTTAATGTGTTTAATAATGGGCAAATAATCTATTATCCCTATCTGGATAATAGTTATTTTGCACATTATTGTACTGTAGGTGTTGGGGGGGGGGGGGATGTATGCATTGAATGTATAGGCCAGGTTTATTTTTTATACATTCAGGGTTGGTTTCTTGGTTCTGCGTGAGACCTCTGGAGACCACCTGCGGTCTCCTCGGGTATCTCACGGGTATCAGACTGGTGGTTCCATGGGTGACACCTGCGGGGATGAAGCGGTGGCCTCACATCTGTGGGGGCACCGCGGACCCGTAGTCTGCGGGGATGAAGCAGTGGTCCCACATCCATGTGGGCACTGTGGACCCATAGGTGCGGGGATGAAGCGGTGGTCCCACATCCGTGGGGGCACCGCGGACCCATAGTGAGCACTCGTGAGTTCCCCAGACTCCCGTGAGAACCACCCGAAGTCCCGCAGACACCTGTGGGTCTGACCCGGGGCTCCCAGACATCCGCGGGCCTACCGTGGGGACCCGATTGTGGGCCACGGTGACCCAAGGAGACCACCTGGGACCTTGGCACTTGGCGGGACCCACCAATAGGCCTCCAGAACCTGTGTGAAACTAGTTGCTGGAACCCTGTAGGTCTGTCAGGTGACCCACCAGCCGCCGGGGACTCGCGTGGGTCTGGGGTATGAACCCTTTATGTAAAAGAATAAATCATGTATTTATGGGTGGGCACAGGGGTGGTAATGTATTTAATAAATATAATGATGTTTATTGTGGGGCAGTGTATTGTTTTTATTGTGGGTACTGGGGTTTGGGGGAGGGGGTATTGGCCCCAAGGGTATGTGGGTAGGCCTCCCTTGTGGGTAGTGGGTGAGGGTGGTTAGGCCTCACTGGGTGGGGGGTTAGTGTGGGAGAGTATGTTGGCGTCCCGAGTGGTGGGTGAGGGTGGGTTAACCCCTTAATGACAGTAGCGGTTAATAACCGCTATGGTGATTAAGCGGTTAGGGGACATTACATTGGATATTTTCATTCTTGTGTCTGTTCTGAAGCAGCGAAGGGGGCATGGGCAGGATGAAGATGAGGATGGCCTTCATCATGGCAGCCGGAGATGGGTGAGTGCTATATGTATTTAATGTATTGATTGGTGTTTATGTATTTAAAATGGGCACATTCACTATTATCCATTTGTGGATAATAGTAATTGTGGCCATTACTATACTGTATGTGTTAAGGGGGGGGGGGGGGTATTTCTTTATAAGTATGTATGTGTTTTGACATTAATTTGGGGGGGGGGCACATACTTGGTACTGCAGGCCTGCGAGTAACATAATTATTTATATTCATTTATTTAGATATATTTATTTATTTAGTGTGGGGCTGCTGTGTGTAATTATTTTTTATTGTGGGTAGCGGGTGTGGGTGAAGGGGATATTAGCCCCAACGGTGGTTGTTTAGGGCTTGCGGGTGGGTAGCGGGAGGGTTTAACCCCTTCATGACCGTAGCGGTATTAACTGCTACGGTCGTGAAGGGGTTAAGTGCACCCGCAACCCCCCGCAAGCCCTAAACAAACAACAAGTGCCAAATACCCCCTTCACCCACCCCGCTACTCACAATAAAGCTGGCACGGTGGGTTAACCCCTTCATTGCCTTAGCGGTTAGCTGCTAAGGTAATGAAGTGGGCTTTACATGCATTTTTCCTGCCTCAGATGCATGCCGGGGGGCTCCGGTGCTGGTATTAATGGGTATGAGCTCCGGAGACCCCCGGCATCAATCCCAGGCAGGAAAAAGGCCTGATTTTTTCTAAATGTCGACCTTACCGATGCTTCTCCTCCACCAACTTGCCAACTTTAGTTGGCGGGATGAATTGCCGTTAAACTCTCAATTCTGGAGTGCCGATCAGCAGCAAAAAGCTGATCGGGGCTACTTGAATTCAGCCGATTTCAAAAAGTGCCGATAAGTGTCGATAAGTGCCGAAAAGTGGCTTATCGCCACCGGCTGCCGATAAGTTTTTATTGGCAACAAAAATTGCCATTTTTTCCCGCTTACTGAATCGGGAAGGCAATTTTGCCCAAAAAAATGGCGAAAACCGGCTTATCGCCGCGCTTACTGCATGAGGCCCTAAATTTTCAAACCCTGAACACATCAAATACTAGAATGTTTCTTTACATGAAATGTGTAAATCTATTAGAATAACCAAGTAAAAAGAGTCTGAATGTAATATCTGGCAGTACAAAAGGCCATTAAGCGCATCAGGTTTATTTGTGTAGAATGTGTCTAAATCACTTTGCAGTATAAAAATGGGTGGTTTTAGAACCTGCTGATAAGATTGACCTTGACAGGATTACCAGTTTAACATTTTTTGGCCAAAATATTGAACTAAATGACCCATACAGAAGAAAAAGCATACAGTATAGAAATATATCAAATAATTTGCCATATTGATTGGATCTGTGCATTGGTTATTCTTTGTTTAATATTTTATATTTGATGTCACTTTCCCTGTTGCAGTACAGTTGTCATAATTAAATATACAGTACAGGCATACCCCACATTAACGTACGCAATGGGACCGGAGCATGTATGTAAAGCGAAAATGTACTTAAAGTGAAGCACTACCTTTTCCCCACTTATTGATGCATGTACTGTACTGCAAACGTCATATACGTGCATAACTGATGGAAATAACGCATTTGTAACAGGCTCTATAGTCTCCCCGCTTGTGTACACCTTCGGTACAGGTAGGGAGAAGGTATTGCTGTTCAGGATGTGCTGACTGGCGCATGCGTGAGCTGCCGTTTGCCTATTGAGCGAGATGTACTTACTCGCGAGTGTACTTAAAGTGAGTGTACTTAAACCGGGGTATGCCTGTATACATATATGGATGAGAAAGGCAGTGCACTGCCAAGGAAGCAGGAGGAGGCTCACGGTAGCATAAAAAACACTTTAATGTGTAAAAGGATCAAACATAGCCCCCCACAGCAGCAGCAGGTGCTGGGTCTGAGGAAGGGATGCATTAGTCCTGAAACGTTACCTTATTAGCTCTGATGCTGTGAATACTTTATTGAAGTTTTTTCAAACTCATAACAAGTCTCCTGTGTGCTCCTTCTTTTTCTCTATTTTGTGCCTATTATCAGGTCCAGCTTTGAGACGCCGGGACCATTGGAAGGTAAGCACCAGAAGCAAAATAATATTTATATACTTTTACAAACAGTGGTGTGCCATTTATACTTACTATTGCTCACATAGTTTGATATTATGGTTTTATGGATTAAAAGCAACTAAACAGAATGAATCAATACATTTAGAAAATTCAAAACTCAAAATAGATCACATGTTATTAATACAATAAAAGAGACAATTCAAATAACCTAATTTTGTCGTGATTTTGAATTACAAGACAGATACAGACCTTTTCTAGGAATAATAACACTTACAGGAGGGTAGTTCTTTAAAGAGTGAAACTGGAAATCCAAAAGGATACATGGATTGGCTGCAGGGCGCCAATCTTTATCTTTATCTTGATTGGTAGTTACTGTAACCCTCGATATGGAAAGGATAGATAGCAAAAGGCAGACATAGTATAATTCTGTTTATTAAAATATATATTCATACTGTATCAAGCGATGCACAGTGCGCTCACATATTGGTAGATAAAAAAGAATGGATTGGAGAGACACTAGTAAAATAGGGGACGAAGACATGCAGACACACGTACACATACACGTACATGTACAGAGCCGTAACCTGTTGGTGGAATTTTAGTGATTGAAAGAAAACCTGAATCTGCCTTTTATAGACTGATCCATGGAAATCTGCGGATGAAAGGAACTGGCCAATCCGTGGTTGATTTGAATTCCTGCCAAAATTTGGCCGGCTCTGTTAAAATGTGTGATATGTATTTCATTAAAAATAAGATAGGTTGTGCCTATAGTGTATATTTCTTAAACCACAATTGCACAAAAGTAGAACACTGCTAGTGTAATACTGTATGAAATGCATTGAGGACAAATGCCCAAATGAAATTAATACATTTATTACAAATGAAAAACAGGGACCCACTACACTACCTTTTAAGGATCGAAAGGAGATAACATGAACAGGCACACAAATTATTCTGGTTGTAATACTATATGTATTTTCTATATTTGCTCTTTTAATACAAAATATTGAATTTCAACAGATGTTTCAATCAGAGCACCATGTCCGTTTCCATTATTGTTTAGTGATTTGCCATAATTAGTTTTAACAGTGTAATTCAGATAAATCAATAACCAACCTTAATTCAAGCCAATAAATTGATATAGAAATGTGCATTATTAGACAGATGAACAATAAAATTCAAAGGCGACATGCTAAGGGCAAGATCCCCAGTGATCTACTAACTCAGGGTTCATAATGTGACATTACCAAAATCAGGGATTAACATATCCAGAAAGCTAATTATATGCAAAAATAACAGCAAGTGCTTAACCTTGCATTAACTTCAAATAACATGGTGTTAAACATGTTTTACCCAATAGTGGGTTTACTCCCACCCAGACCCTGAAGTACAGGTTTTGAAGGAGAATAGAGAGAGATGATCCAGGCACAGAAATATGGGTTTTAGAGGAGAACGACTATCCAGACCTTGAAATAGGGGTTTGGGGGAAAGGAGAGAGAGACCATCCAGACCCTGAAATATGTGTTTTGGAGGAGAGACAGACCATTCAGACTGGGAAATATGAGTTTTGGAGGAGAGGACCATGCAGACCCTGGAATAGGGGTTTTAGAGGAGAGAAAGATATTCCACATGTATCTCTCCATTTGTTGCATAAACGACTGTTTGGGGAGGTATATAAGTCACAGGGTACTTTATAAAAATAGGATTATCTCCCTCTACTACAGTAACATTTCTTTAAATCCATGTGTACAGGGAACACCTCTTTTATATATCATAATAATAAGTTCTTGTATAGCGCTGCTAGTTTTATAATGACATTTTGCAGACACAGTCCCTGCCCTTTGGAGCATACAATCTAAGTTTTTGGTGCCTGAGGCACCGGGAGATAAAGTGACTTGCCCAAGGTCACAAGGAGCTAACACCAGGAATTGAACCAGGCTCCCCTGCTTCAAACTCAGTGCCAAAGTCAGTGTCTTTACTCACTGAGCTGCTGAAATCGATAATACATAACGTACTGCACTTACCGGATGAAAACACGACTTACCCTAATGTTATTGAACATTGAAACTACATGTTAAGGCATAATGTGATTTATATTATAATGTGTTGTTAATATTATGTTAACTCCCTTAACAGAGCTCTGTGTGTCTGGGCCTAGGTGGGATACAGTATGTTGGGGTTTTATGCACCAACTATGCCATTGAGTCCTAGGGAAACTCTAGGAAACTCGGTTAAATTAGTAATTGTTAGGAAACTTGGTGCAGAACTGCTGCATTAGTAGATAAAACAATTAAAGCATAAATATACTGTAAATATTTGTTATTTTATATCTTATTGTGTATATTTACTTATAACCAATCAGTGGAGGATAATACCGGTATATTAGAGATTCTTGCCCTCGTGCCATTACTGTGGGCATATCATATTCTGACCACAGTGGTGGTTTCAGTACCTGATCTCTACTGATGATTATATAAGACTGTAGACGGACGTTCACAGAGGTACACAATTGGAGACTTTATAAGGTGAAGTTATAACGAGGCTTTATTGTGCCTTTTCCTTAACATTAGGAAACCATCCAAACAAGGGGGAAACACAGCTTCTATTCACTTGGGAGTGGTTCTAGTGAAATACCATGCAATTCACAACTCCCTTAGTTAAGCATGTCTCCCAGCCCCAAACATATAGCATGAAATGAACAGATATAAAAAGTCTTGTAATAAAAGTCTTATCTGTTCCTTGTAGTTTGGAGGGGAAATCTTCTCTGTTCCTGGTTCAGCTCCCTTCCCTCAGGGTGTGTCAGCATTCAGGTTTAGCAGTTTTCCCTGTGTCTTGTAAGCAGCTCTGCTGTTTCTTCTGGCAGGGCTCAAGACTGTTGTGAGAGTCAAAGACAATCTCTGCTCTCTCTCCAAAGTTCAGTTCAGGTATGAGCTAAGGAGACACCCTTCCTGTCTCAACAAACAGGCTTTTGTAAGCAATCTAAATCAGGCAGGTGGTGTTTATTAATTGACTACCAGCAGTTAACCACCACACTGCTAGATTAAAGGCACATTACTTGAACAGGGATTACTCCCCTGTTACATACCTCCCCTGTTTGTGGGAAGCTCGGGCTTGCCACAGCCAAAGCCCATCCTTACACTCTCATTCTAGCTATCTCTGTGACTTGAATGAGAGTGGATGGAGGAAGAGAACCCCAAGTCCTGCTGGAATTGGAGCCCTTTCTCCAGTTTATTCGTGTCTCCTCCTGAAGATGCTTGAGATCAGCACCCCTCAGTCGCTCGAGGAGGACTTTTTCCAAGTATAGTCTTTTTTCTACGTGCGCGGTCATGAGATTTCCCTCGCGTCGGGTGCTCGTCTTATTGTAGGCATACTGTATGGCAGCAGTTGCAGAGCGTTTAAAAATAGCCCTTTGAGTTTTCCGCTCTTGAAGCTGTCTCTCTGCCCTTTTCCCACTCAATGGGGTTGCTAGTTCAGTCCCTTTGAGATTAAGTTGCAATTCCACACCCACTTCCAGAGAATGTCCCATCTTTTCAGCTTCATCAGCTAAGGATTCTTCTGGTTTTAATTCAGCACGTGTACCTTCTTTTGTTGCCTACTGGGTGGCTGAAGATTTTGCTAGTGCTTGTTTAGTTGGTTCAAATTTTGCAACCTTGTCTTTCAGATGAGCGATATTCCCAGCTCTCACTGTACCCTTGTCTTCATGGGTTTTTGAGGCTGTGGGATACCGACGCTTAGTCAGGGTCAATACTTGTCCTTGTAGGACTGTAATCTCATCCGCGAGAGATCCCTGTTTTTTGAGTGCGTCTTGCAAGTCTCTTCTCAGAGAATTTATCTGCCTGCTTTGCTTTCTCTGAGCTTGCTTCCACATTTTTATTGCATTGTGAAGCCCTATGACCTTCTTTGCTTGAGCCACAGTTACTTGTTTCAGTTTCTGGACCTTCTTGTGCTCCCTTTTGTGCCGCGTCACCTGGGTTCTAAGCTTGGCTTTTAGCGTTGCTTTGGTGATGCTCAGGGTAGCCTTCAGTTTCTCATGCTGCTTTGCGGGGACATACTGGGTCATCAGACGTTCCTGCAGCACTTGAATTTCTTTAACAGCCTGCAGATTGTCATCCTGCAGAGTTCGCTGCTTCTTCTCTGCCTTCTTGAGGTGCGTACGCAGACCTTGCAGTTGGTTCTGCAGTCGGTGCTCTGCTTCAAATTTCTCACCTTCCAAAAGTCTATTTATTTCTTTAAGCTCATGCAGCTTTTCATTTTTTTCCTTGACGTCGTTTGTAAAAATTAAAATTTTCTTCTTTGAGTTTTACGTTTTTTCTTTGTAATCTTAAATGTCCTTTTTCAGTCTCTGTATTATTCATGGCCTCTTTACAGTCCTCCTTCCATTTACGCAGATCTGCTTTGAGACTGACAGTCTCCTGGCGTGAGACATCCTTCTCTAGGTTGAGGGTTTGAAGCTCCTTCTGGGAGACCTGGAGATTTGTATTAAGATTGGCAATAGTTTCTTTAGCAATGTCCAGCTCCTCAGTGAGACTGTGTAGTTCCTTTCTGGAAACTTCCAGATCTGTGCGGCAGCTGTTGGTCTCATGATGTGAGGCATCCAGTGCTCTGCGGAGTGTCTGAACCTCTTTCTGAGAAACGTCCACCTCTATCCGGACACTGTTGACCTCCTGTTGTGAGGCATTCAGCTCTATACGAAGAGTGTGAACCTCTTGCTGAAAGACTGTCATCTGCTTCAGTGCCTCCTAATACTTCCGCTTTAGCGTAGCCACCATTTTATCAGATTGGCTTTGCTTTCCATTCATGGTGGAAATAGTAGCATTTGCAGTATCTAGCTCAGTCTTGAGATCGTCCAATTCTGTCCTGGCTAAAGAGTTAATTGTGAGCACATATTTTTGTAGCCTCACGTTATTTTTCTGCAGCTCTGTGTAACCATCTTCCTTTTGTTTCAATTGTTCACGGAGCATATCACAGTCATGCCTGGCATTTTTCAGGGCATCTTCAAGGCTGGTCAAGGGATCGTCACTCATTGGTTCCAGCTCCACTTCCCTGGGATGGTTGGTTGAGGGTTCCTCACTGTTGGCACCGGACAGACACTTCTTTGGGGTACACGACTTCTGCCTTGGGCCCTCTGGATATTCGGTTTACCGCAGGACGAATTCTCTATTTTCCTTAGGCTGCAGGGCAACACGGTCTCCCTTTACCTTCACAGGATCTGCGGACGTGTTTGTTCCTTCCACGCTAAGTGAAGAACTGCTTTTCTTTTTCCGCTTTTTTGTTTTGGATGACCCCGTCCCATCAGGAATACTGGGGTCTCCTTCTTTATTTGATACTTTAGCAGCTTCATTATATACGCCAGGCTTTTCTTGCAGTTGCTTTAGCTGACAGAAATATTGGGTGATCTGCTGCTCCCGCTCTTTCTCTTGTCGACCATATTCGTCATCATAGAGGGCGGTCTTTTCTGTTCGTGCCGAGTTCAGGCACCCCCACCATTCTTGGGGTGTTTTGTGGGTGTGACTCGGTTCGGGTTCCCCATAACAGATGTCTTCCTTTTTATTGGACTGGAAGGGCCACTTTTCCGTGGGGTAGGGTTCATTACAGGAACGCTGCATCTTGTCCTCCATTTTTAGGCTATCAGGTGTAATTTTCTTCCTGACCTCAGGAGGCGCTATTGCAGCTGTTGCCACTGTATTTTCTAGAACCCCCAATTGTGGTAGTCCTACAGATGGGCATATTTTGCTTGTAGAGGTCATAGCTCTTACATGCATCTCTGTAGACTTTTCTTTCTTGGGTAATTTTTTTTCAATATCAGCAGTACTGTGCATGCATTTTCTCTTATCAGGTATACAAGATGTGTGGTTTCTAGGTAAAAACTTCTGTTTGCTTTACACCATTTACTTGCTAGGTGCATCCCTCCGCTTCAGCAACAGAATTTGGTTTTCTGCCTGAGTTCAGTAATTTTCAGTCTCATCTTTGGGTATTATGGCATTCACAGTTCACACTTTGGGTGTCTGTTTTGCTCCCAAGATATATATAGGCAGACTTTTTTACTTGCAGAAAAAAAACCATTCTTTGCAGTGGACTATTTCTTTCATTCCCGGCAGGGTGACTCAACACTCAGCAATTGACTTTGAAAAACCTTTTACACAGTTCAGCAATCCCTTTTTTCCCTATAGTGCAATTTTACACTCAGCATTTGTTTGCTAAAAATTCCCCTGCTTCAGCACAGTCTTGTATCAATTTTCACACTTTTCTGCATATACTCCATTCACAGCTGGTAGCTCTATGCGGTGTGGCAACCTTTGTTTGCAAAATCAGTACCACTCGTGGGTCTCCATCTGTATTCACTGCTTCAGCGAAACTTTTGAAAACAACAAACACCTTTCCCTTTTTAAGGGATGACTCACTTCTTGAACCCTGACTATGGCTGGAAGGCAAAACCCCTATTTCAATGACCATATTACACTTTGTGATAGGCAAATAAGGTTTAGCTGCTTCAGCAGTCTCTCTCCTCTTGGGATTGGGAAAAAGAGTCCATTTTTGTTTTGTAAGTTTCAATGAAGTAAAAGTTTCAGTGGTGTGTATCACTTTAACTCTGATCTCTGCTGCATGAGATTTTTTTTTTTTTTCTAAGTTGCTCAGATTTTTTGTAGGCAAAAAGCATAATAAAAAATTTCACATAAAAAATCTCCGGTCATTTTTAACTTCAAAGACACCTCTCGTCCCACTTCGGACACCATATGTAGACTGACATTCACAGAGATACACAATTGGAGACATTATAAGGTGAAATTTTAACGAGGCTTTATTGTGCCTTTTCCTTAACATTAGGAAACCATCCAAACAAGGGGGAAACACATCTTCTATTCACTTGGGAGTGGTTGTAGTGAAATACCATGCAATTCACAACTCCCTTAGTTAAGCATGTCTCCCAGCCCCAAACACATAGCATGAAATGAACAGATATAAAAAGTATTGTAATAAAAGTCTTATCTGTTCCTTGTAGGTTGGAGGGAACATCTTCTCTGTTCCTGGATCAGCTCCCTTCCCTCAGGGTGTGTCAGCATTCAGGTTTAGAAGTTTTCCCTGTGTCTTGTAAGCAGCTCTGCTGTTTCTTCTGGCAGGGCTCAAGACTGTTGTGAGAGTCAAAGACAATCTCTGCTCTCTCTCCAAAGTTCAGCTCAGGTATGAGCTACGGAGACACCCTTCCTCTCTCAACAGACAGGCTTTTGTAAGCAATCTAAATCAGGCAGGTGGTGTTTATTAATTGACTACCAGCAGTTAACCACCACACTGCTAGATTAAAGGCACATTACTTGAACAGGGATTACTCCCCTGTTACAAAGACACTGTGGGTTTATAATATCCACTCATATGTCTCTTGTATATACATTTTTTCATTATTGTTTTATGTCTGGGATTTTTGTCTTTAGTATTATTATTTTGGGCAAGTTTTTTGTAGATATATTCTTACATGTTTCCTATTTTTCAAGTTTCTTTTTGTCCTGCTTATTATTATTATTGTTTTGTTGCTGAAGTAATGCTTTTTAATTGTTTTTTTTTTATGCTTGTCTTATGGGATTGTCCTTTTTCTACATAGCTGAATTTATTAAAGCTTTGACATTCAATTGGGAGGTCAGCTGACTCCGGTAGCCAATCGGAAGTGATGCTGTCCATTACAGCTTGATGGCGACCTAGTGTGGGATCGCGGGCTGATGACGTCACCCGCAGAACTGGTATATATAAAAATGTAAGATTTATGTTGTTGCCTTACACCTTGATAAAGCACAGGGGGTTGAAATGCGTAGGTGTTTTTGAAGTGAAACTTCTTTGCTGGCACCTACAGAGATAATCACTTGTGTTGTAATGAAAAGCCATGACAGAAGTGACTGGTAGGCACGCATTCACGCATGCATATACCTCAAAGTGCATACCTCAATGTTCCAGGCAACACGGAGGTTGTAGACAGCGTACTGTATTTGCAGAAGAGGATGACGTCACGCTACTGTCTAGGCTGCACGGAGGTTGTAGGCAGCACATGTGCCAAAGAGGAGGTTGTAGTCCGCGCCATGCTTACACAGTAGCAGCCATCGCCTATTGCACATGCACAGAAGAAGCCTGTGTGTATGTACATGCGCAGAAATGGAAGCGCTGCCGCACGCAGAGAAACGCCAGGCACAACCTGCATATGCGCACTAGCGGCTGGCACCGCCTGCACATGCACAGAAGCATTCAGAGCCGCCTGAACATGCACAGAAGTAGCCAGCACCACCTGAACATGCACCGAAGTGGCCAGCGCAACCTGCAGATGCACAGAAGATACCCGAGCTGCCTGCACATGCGCAGAAGTAGCCAGAACCACTTGCAAATGCAAAGAAAATGTCAGCTCACGCATACACATAAAAAAAAGAGCCGGGAGGGCGGGACAGCACAAACCCAAGAAGGTTTATGGAATACAGACACCCCCCCCCCCATTTTCCAGCTTCTAGGACAATGGGTCACATCTACTAAGTGGTGCTAAAATGCAAGGCAACATATGACCTAGCCACTTAAATGGGCCGCATGATGCCTTATTGCTTGGCACAGCGTGGTAAAGTTGGGTATTATTGTCATGCACAAAAAATATCTTTGGCATTAAAGTTACTGTAAAAATCTGTAAAAAAGAAAAAAAAATTCTGACAATAAATTGCTGCATATCTTAACATTAATTTGACAAATGCTTTTGCTTCAGATACATCAGAGAGGGTGTCGGGGAGTTGGGGATGAATTACGTGAAATACACAAAAATGTAATTGATCAAACTCTGTGTTGGTCAATTTGCCCCAATTTCTTTGTGTCAAAAAAGCATCTACCAGGTCTGACGTGGGGTTAACTGGCTAATATTCTGAATCAAATGAAAAAAACATAATAAATTCCTTGTAGTCAGTCTAAGAAAATTCAAAAGTGCACATAAAAAAACGGGGGGTCTGTCCGAGCACACACGTTCTATGTGAAATTTCTTTGGGCCTCATTCTAGTAGCTGCGATAAGTTTGCTGCTACATCGCAAAGTTTAATAAAGGAATATGCTGCACATCACAATGAAAATATAAATACATACAGTTCCCTTTGCTGCTGGTTCAAGGAGCACCTGTCAAAGTAATTCCAGGGCAATACTCAGAAAAAAAAGTGGATCCAACGCTCTACGGTTTTGATTATAAAGCTAGTTTATTTGTGGCACAAATAAATTAGCATTATAATCAAAACGTAGAGCGTTGGATCCCCTTTTTTCCTGAACATCGCAAAGTTTAGCATGTTCCCGCCGAACGGTTTGAAATTTGAGTTATTCGTAAAGAATCCGAAACCCTCTCAAACTGTGCGGCGAGAAAATGGCGAGAAAATGCATAAACTGCTCGGTGTAGTAGAATACTCATCTCTGCCTCCCTCAAAGTTCTCTCCATGTGATCTGGCCCAGCTGCATAGAGAGCTACACAGAGAGAGCCGCCTCCCCCTGCACAACTCTCATAGGCAATTGCATTTTAATAGTTGTGTGCGGGATCAGGGGTTCTCCGGAAAAGAACCGCATTGATTTCAGGTCCACTTGCTTCCCGAGATACAGGCACCGTTATGGGGTGCCTGTATCTCCTATGCATTTAAATGTCCCGGTCATTTGACGCGGGACATTTAAACATTGCATGGGGAAACAGGCACCCCATAACGGGGCCTGTATCTCAGGAAGCAGGGCCTGAAATCAATGCGGTTCTTCTGCGGAGAGCCCCTGCTCCCGCACACAACTATTACATTTTTTCTTTAAACAGTTTCATTACCTTAGTGGCTAACTGCTAAGTCAATGAAGGGGTTAAACCTCAATAGCATGTTTATTGGGGGCAGAGGGGATGAAGGGGGTAGTTGCTCCAGGGTAGGAGGTTAGGCCTGCAGAGAAGGTTGCGGGAGTGGTTAATCCCTTCCCTACCATAGCAGTGGGAACTGCTAGGGTAATGAAGGGGTTAACAACTCCTGCTACCAAGCCAGTAGGCCTAACTACCCATCCTTGGGGCAACTACCCCCTTCCCCCAATCCCTCTACCCCCAATAAACATTAAAAAACACGCCAACCCTTACACCCACCTCCTATACCCAAAAATCCCTCCCCCCCCAACACATACAATACAGTAATGGGCAAAAAAAATACTATTATCCAGATATGGATAATAGTGCAATTACCCATTCAAAATAAATTCAAATTCCTGCTCGCAGACCCAACCTTGGGCTGTCGAGATGAATCTTTGATAAACCCGCAATTCCATAGCTCCGATTATCTAATCAGAGCTACTACAGTATAATAGCGTGATTTCAGAAAATGTGATTTGCAGATGTTTTGTAGCTCCCACCCAATGTGTTTGTCCAAGAGCGAGAAATCGCCAAAACATGCCTTCCCCGCACCATTTAACCAACTTATAGAGGCTTTTTCAATAGCTACCTAGCAAAATTTTGCGATAGCTGCTCAAAATCCTCAATGAGTTGGTTATCAGGACTACTAGAATGAAGCCTTTTGTGTTTTGTTACTGAAATTGCATTTTCATTTTGATGTTTTTGAATTAATTTAAAACTTTTGAGAGTATAATTACAATTTCAGTGACAAAACACAAAGGGCCTCATTCAGAGAGGGTTGATAAAAATTATTACCAGGGCATTTAAAATTACTTTTTTTGGGTGTTGCTATCACGGTATTCAGAAAGCCTCGATTACCTGTGATAGCAAAATTCCCAAAACGGGCGAGTTGCTGCCAGCGAGAGCATCGAGCCTCTGAAAAGGCCTAAACCGGCGATTCATTTCTGCTGCAGAGAGAGCGGCTCTGAGAGAGCCGCCTCTCACAGCTGAAATGTCGTCTGAAAATTAATTATTTAAATATACATTTCTTTCATAGTGTAGAGGTGCAGGGGGTCTCCGGAGCTGAACCACGTTGGTTTTATGTCCGGGGACCCCCTGCTTCCCGAGATACAGGCACCTTTATTGGGTGCCGGTATCTCCTATGCAAGGAAATGTCCCGTTCACGTGACACGGGACATTTAAATGCAGAGGGATACCGGCACCGTATAAAGGGGCCTGTATCTCTGGAAGCAGGGGGTCCCTGGACATAAAACCAACGTGGTTCAGTTCCGGAGACCACCTGTACCTCTACACTATGATAGAAATGTATATTAATAAATATTTTCATAAACATCAATACACGCCCCCCCTCCGCCCAAACCCATACAATACAGTAATGGGCAAAATAACTATTATCCAGATATGGATAATAGATTATTTGCCCATTATTAAACACTGCATTAGCATACATAAATAAAGTAAATAAATACAGTTATACTTACCACAACAGCAGGTCCCTCTGTCCTCCGTAGCAAGAAAGCATACAATATATACATAATAAAGACATTCTAATGGCCCCTAACCCTTAATCACCTTAGCGGTTACTAACTGCTATAGTCACTAAGGGGTTAACCCACCCTGACCAGATTCAAACCCGGGAGGCCTAAGCACCCACCCCTTACTGACTATACCCACACTGTACCCATTGAGTAGGTACATCATACCCATATAATAATAATATGGGCATGATAAGCCTCTATAGCACTCAATGAGCACCCTAATTACAATATATTAATACACAAGACACACAATAATAAAACATAACTAAACTCCAAAAAAACACACTTCACTAAATAAAAACAGTAGCCAGCTAATCCAATCAATACAAGCAATAACAACATCAACAATGAATTCATTAAACCATTAACCAATCAAACCAATTAATTCCTAAACCAACTTAAAATGAATAGTAACACTAACCAATCAAAACAATTATTTACTACAACATTAATGAATGTAAACAGTAAAATAGAAAGAAAGAAATTCTAACAATATCTGAACTAACCATAAAAGGCATTAGCTACCATTATACAACATTAACTACAAACGAACACCAATCGCAAACATTTTATTAGCATTAAGCATGAAAAACAAACAATCACATCCACATAATAAACTGAAATGGAAAAAAGCAACAGCAATACCAAGCGAGAAATGCACCCCAAATATTGTCATAATAATGTATTAATCTGTACACTAAAGTGGTACAGATTAATATATTATCAGTCAATGTGCCTCCCCCAAAAAATAAAAAAACACATCCAATGAATAAACTTGTAAAAAGAGACATTTACAAACATTCAATATATTACTTACCATTAGAAGCGGTGGCCCTCCGACTCCCGGGGTAACAGGAAGCTCTCTTACATTGAAGCCCTCCAACAGCATCCGATGCCATCCGCCATGAAAATCCTGATCAGGTACCCAAATCTTCTTTTTTCTTTCTTTAATCACCTTCTTCTATCTTCATCTGTAACCGTTTCTTGATCTTCTTTATCTTCTATCTTCTTGTTGTAATCCAAAAAGCCCCATGGTAGATCACAACCAATGTTGTCTCGTCATCTTCTTGGGCTCAAATGAGGCGTCACGGCCTTAAATAGGGCTTGTGACGTCACATTTAGCCTCCAAATGGTTAACAGCCACCTGATTGGCTGTTAAAACCATGTTCCGACTTTAATTTTTTTTTTGACATGATGTCACTTAAAGGGAATGATGCCAGCCAATCAGAATGGCTGTGCTTCATTTGCCTTTAAGATGACGTCACGAAGCCGGCGTCACATGGTATTTCAGCCAATCAGATCGTGGGAACCAATTCCACACTGATTGGCTGAAATACCTTGTGACACCGGCCATCTTGGATTTAGTGACGTCATCTTAAAGGGAATGATGCCAGCCAATCAGAATGGCTGTGCTTAATTTGCCTTTAAGATGACGTCACTAAATCCAAGATGGCCGGTGTCACAAGGTATTTCAGCCAATCAGAGTGTGGAATTGGTTCCCACGATCTGATTGGCTGAAATACCATGTGACGCTGGCTTTGTGACGTCATCTTAAAGGCAAATGAAGCACAGCCATTCTGATTGGCTGGCATCATTCCCTTTAAGTGACGTCATGTCAAAAAAAAAAGTCGGAACATGGTTTTAACAGCCAGTCAGGTGGCTGTTAATAATTTGGAGGCTAAATGTGACATCACAAGCCCTATTTAAGGCCGTGACGCCTCATTTGAGCCCAAGAAGACAAGACAACATCGGTTGGGATCTACCATGGGGTTTTTTTGGATTGACAGATGAAGATAGAAGATAAAGAAGATCAAGAAATGGTGACAGATGAAGATAGAAGAAGGTGATTAAAGAAAGGAAAAAGAAGATTTGGGTACCTGATCAGGATCTTCATGGCGGATGGCATCGGATGCTGTTGGAGGGCTTCAAGGTACGAGAGCTTACTGTTACCCCGGGAGTCGGAGGGCCATCGCTTCTAATGATAAGTAATATATTGAATGTTTGTAAATGTCTCTTTTTACAAGTTTATTCATTGGATGTGTTTTTTTATTTTTTGGGGGAGGCACATTGACTGATAATATATTAATCTGTACCACTTTAGGGTACAGATTAATACATTATTATGACAATATTTGGGGTGCATTTCTCGCTTGGTATTGCTGTTGCTTTTTTCCATTTCAGTTTATTATGTGGATGTGATTGTTTGTTTTTTCATGCTTAATGCTAATAAAATGTTTGCGATTGGAGTTCGTTTGTAGTTAATGTTGTATTATGTTAGCTAATGCGTTTTATGGTTAGTTCAGATATTGTTAGAATTTCTTTCTTTCTATTTTACTGTTTAAATTCATTAATGTTGTAGTAATTCATTGTTTGGATTGGATAGTGTTACTATTCATTTTGAATTGGTTTAGGAATTAATTGGTTTGATTGGTTAATGGTTTAATGAATTCATTGTTGATGTTATTATTGCTTGTATTGATTGGATTAGCTGGCTACTGTTTTTATTTAGTGAAGTGTGTTTTTTTGGAGTTTAGTTATGTTTTATTATTGTGTGTCTTGTGTATTAATGTATTGTAATTAGGGTGCCCATTGAGTGCTATAGTGGCTTATCATGCCCATATTATTATTATATGAGTATGATGTACCACTATACTACTCAATGGGTACAGGGTGGGTATAGTCAGTTTGGGGTGGGTGCTTAGGCTTCACGGATGGGTGAAGGGGGTATTAGCCCTAAGGATGGGTGTCTAAACCTTGTGGGTTGGTAGCGGTTGGGTTAACCCCTTTATTACCTTAGCGGTATTAACCGCTAAGGTAATGAAGGGGTTAAGTCCCCCGCAACCCCCCCACAAGGCCTAAACAGCCACTAAGGGCCAAATACCCCCTTCACCCATCCTCGCTAGCCACAGTAAGCCTGGCATGGGTGTTTAACCCCTTCATTACCTTAGCGGTTAGCCGCTAACGTAATGAAGTTGCTGTAAATGCATTGTTCCTGCATCGGATGCATGCCGTGGGGCTCCGGTGCTGGTATTAATGGATATCAGCTCTGGAGACCCCTGGCATCAATCCGAGGGAGGAAAAGGGCATGATTTTTTCTAAGTCCCAACACATCGCAGCTCATCGAGGCATCTCCCCACCAATCTACCCAAATTGTGAGGTGAATTGGATTTGGGGAGAAGATCGGCTCTTAGGGCTGCGATAGGCCACGACAGCCGACTCACGGGTACTAGAATCGCACGAGTTTATGATCCTTCCGAAAATGGTCATAAGCGGCTGATCGCCGCTCAATTGGCGATTGTCTTTGGATCATAAAATTTTGCGTCGATACAGGCCGTTATCGAGCACTTATCGAGGCTTTCTGAATACGAGTAGCCATTTTGGTCGATTAGTGCTCGATAAGGGCCTTATCGAGGCTTTCTGAATGAGGCCCAAAGAAGTTTAATTTAAAATGCATGTGCTTGCAACACACACTTTTTTTTTTTCTACCTGTAAGCTGTCCATATGAGTTTAATAAATTCTATTTTTATGGGAATTATCCTGGATGATAATTCTTTTTTTGTTCTGCTGCAGTTGTGCTTTGTTTCATACAAATCTTACCTAAATATACTGCAACACAGATTTTTATTATTTTTCCATGTACATCTAATTTCTGATCACCCTCAAAATTTTCCATATCCATCAAATTTACTTTGTAACCCTTTCAGAGCAGAGCAATGCACTCTTTTCCCTCCTAAAGGGTCAATGCGATGAATAATTATTAAAGGTGCAATTCAACTTAACAAAGTGTAGTTTAATTAAAAAAAAAAAACAATTCAAGTTGTACAGTTGTTTAATATTTTGTTTCATGACTTAAGGTCTGAATATCATTTTCTTACTCAATCCTTAATCATAACTCTGTGTTGCTCAACTACAAATGTTACAGAATTTTGTCATGGGCTTGTTGGGGGAACAAATGGACATCAGGATGGGATCCAGTGAATTCTATGTATTGGGTAATGAGTTGTAATGCCATATTAGAACAACTATAGGCAATATTAGGAATTGTATATTGTATATTATTGACATTAATATTTCCGCAAAACAGAAAAATACTGGGCACTCCTATATGGAAAACAATCAAATGCAATTTGTGAAACCAACATGTGGGATTGTATTTTATAGTTCAGATCAGTCAGGCAAATGCCTACAAATTAGATGTCTAACCAGATTAATAAAAAAAGCTAAATAAAATATTTACCGACCAACGTGAACATTTACTTAGTGCACATTTATATAAAAATACAAGCGTTCTAAATTATAGTAATTACAGCCTACTGTATATGTGTCCCTGGCAAAAAATGATTGCTGTATAGTATGTACATTGCTCTTAGAATGTATTGCAAATGAAACAGTATTTGATGACCACAAGATGTCATTGTTTGTTTGTGTTGTTTTTGTACTTGGTATAGTATGAAAATCAGTGTAAAAACAACAAATGATTGTCACTAGTAACTCTGAATTACTTGACATTGAATAATATAAATCAGGTACATTTAAGTGTTTTACACTTTGTTGTAATAAGAGTTTTATTTTATAATTTCTGCAATATATCCATGAAAGTGGCTACATTGTAAAACATTAACTATAGTACATTTTACAAACTGTGACATGGAATAATACAAATAAAGTCCTTATAACAATCATAAATATTTGCCCTATTCTTGACTCTTAACTTGATAAATAAAAAAAGAGAATTATTAACTTGGGATATTTGTGACTGATGAAAAAGTTGTGATTATGTCCAACTGCACTAAAAGTTGCCAATGCAAATTTCCCATGGGGCTCATGAGGATGGTTTATCAAAGAGAGGTGCAAAACTGATTTTTTTTTTGCAGATTTAGATCCACCTCGAATCTGCCGGTTCCTTTTGTCCATGTATCTCCATATATCCATCTCAAAAAGGGCAATCTGCCTTTTCCAAATCCTCGTGGCAGATTAATAATTAGAACCAAGAACGTAATCTGTGATCCACAGATGAGAAGGAGATGAGGAGAAGTCTTAATAGAGGTGTATCCCCCAGGACATCCTTTTTTTGGATCCTAAAAATGTCATAAAAAATATTATTAATAGGTTCTTATGTGTATATCAAGATTTGCATCTCTTGAAATGCTGACCTGCTATGGGATTTGTGGGTAATCCCTTGTCATGGCCGACACGAGTCAGAGCGTCTAATTACTACCTTGTTTTAATGAATGCTATTGGAGCTAGAATTACTGTGGCTGGCAGGCTGCTGGCACCACATATTGTAAGGTTAGTTATCTCCTTGGCTATCCTGTATTTACTTATCTGTCATATGATGATTCACAAACCACCATACCATCATCCACATCACTATCTTATTGCTAAAACAAGCAATTTTGGCATCATACTGTATATTAGTCCTATTTGAATGGTGAACATCTAGTAGTAGTGTCCCAAAAAAGCTATCCGCTTAAGTGCCATCTGTGTTGTGCCAGGCAGAAAGTACTACACCCTTCCCTAACACCTCTATCAGAATTGACAATTGTCATCTGACACCCACAGACAAATTACATAACGTCCATGTTGTCTGTAAAAAAAGACAGTCAGGGTCTGCATCAGCAACATGTTCAATAGACATGAAATTGTATGTATGCATAGTTCTGATAAACAAAATACCCATACAGCTCTGAGTCCTGATGTTTTATATTAAAAATGACATAATGTGAAAGAGTGGTTGCTAACTCCCACTTTCCATCCCAGTCCCAGGGCACTTGAGGTTCGGTATGTAGCGAGGCGTAACAGTTTTAAACTACGTATACTGTAGCAGTGAAACTAGGTAACATAAAAGCATGATTGACAAACATTCCTTGTCTAGCACATGCACTCAATTTAATTAATACACATGCTTGCTAGCTCAATGTAGGAATGCCCATGACATTTATTTGATTGTTTACAGAAAAAAATATGCTCACTATAGACAGTATTACCTTTACAGGTTGCGGCTGACGCGCGTCACTCGTGATGTGGCGAGACGCATCACGGGGGCGGGGCCTAAGCCCGGTACTGACAGTATCCCCCCTTCAGGGGCGACCTCCGGGCATCCCAGGAATGGTTTAGAAGGGTACTTCCGATGAAAGGCCTGAACTAACCTAGAGGCATTAGAAAACTGGATAATGTGTATTATCCCTTAGGTGCATCAGAGTCAAAGGCCCTCGGGCTGAAACGCGTCAGATGATCCTGCAGCTGTATCTGTCTGTTCAATAAATCTTTTGAAGTCACCACCCACGTTTACCCTGTCCTGTTCATTCGGCTGTGCTCCGCGTTTTCTCCCGCTGCTGCTGGAGGACTTCACATAACCTAGAGGCATGTAATTGGTCGCAAGGAATCCATGAGCGTTCCTCGGGGCTGGAAGCTCCTCCAATGGACCATGTAGTGGAGTCTACCCCTGGTAATGCTGGAATCCAGAACCATTGCACCTCAAATTCTTGTTGGCTTTCAATCAGGAGAGGCTTAGGACGAGACGTCAAAGCTGGAAACTGAGAATCTTGGATGAATGGTTTGAGCAGGGATTTGTGAAAAACCGAAGGGTTCCTCATGGACGCTGACAACTTTAGACGATAGGCCACTGGATTGACTTTTTCTGTGAAAACGAATGGGCTTATGAACCTAGGTGCTAATTTTGCGGTAGGTACCTTCAGACGGATATTCTTAGTAGAAATCTATACTTTTTGGCCTGGATTATAAGTAGGAGTATCTCGACGATGCCGATCTGCCTGCTTCTTTTGCATGGCTACTGCAGTTTTGAGGTTTTTGTGAATCCTTCCCCAGGAATCCTGAAGTTGCTGAACTCTTTTCTCCACTGCCGGTAACCCAAATATGGGGCCTGTAGTAGGGAGAGCTGAGGGATGGAATCTGTAGTTGATGAAGAAAGGTGATTCCTGTGTTGACTCATTTCATAGGTTGTTGTGGGAGAACTCGGTCCACGGCAGGAGGTCTGTCAAGTTGTCCTGGGTGTCAGAGACAAAGCATTGAATGAATTGCTTGAGGGATTGGTTGGTTCGTTTGGTCTGGCCATTTGTCTGAGGATTGTAGCTGGAAGAGAAGTGGAGGAAAATACCTAGTTGTTGGCAAAAAGTCCACCAGAATTTAGAAATGAATTGGGAGCCATGATCCGACACAATGACTTGGGGTGTTCCATGCAGGAGAAAAAATTCTTTGATGAAGACTTCAGATAGCTTGAGAGGATTAGGTAGACCTTTAAGCAGAATGAAATGAGCTTGTTTTGAGAAGCGGTCAACCACCACCAAGATGGTATTCTTCCCTTTGGACACTGGTAACTCCACAATGAAGTCCATTGAGAGATGAGTCCATGGGTGATCAGGTATTGGAAGAGGTTGAAGCAACCCTGATGGCCTGTTACGAGGCGTCTTATTTTGGGCACAAGTAGCACATGCGGTGACAAAGTCCTTTATGTCCTTGCGCATCCCTAGCCACCAGAAGTCCGTTCCAAAAGTTTGATCGTCCTCCTAGTACCTGGATGGCTGGAGCTCCTGGACGAATGACCCCATTCCAGTACATTCCTACAAAATTTTTTGTGCCATGAATAAATGTCTTTCTGGCAAGTTGAGACCATGCAGAATATGAGATTGATCTTGCGTGATGTCTTGTAATGAGTTAGCTGAGAATATACACGCAGAAGGAAGTATGGTCTCCAGACGATCCTCCTTCTTGTCCTCTACCAAAAATTGATGGGAGAGGGCGTCAGCTTTTATATTCTTTGAGCCAGGTAGGTATGAAATGATGAAATAGAATCTGGAGAAAAATAATGACTACCATGCTTGTCGTGACCCCATGCAACACGCACCTTCAATGTATAATAGATTTCTGTGATCTGTCAGTATGGCAACAGAATTTTCCGTACCTTCGAGCAAATGCCTCCACTCTTCTAAGGGAGTTCGCGATTGCCAACATCTTAATTCTGTTCGGCGGCCGAAATTTTTTTGGAGAAAAAAGTGCAAGTATGAAGTCTGGCCTGAGGAGTCTTTCTTTGAGACAATACCGCTCCGGCCCCGACATCAGAAGCGTCCACCTCGAGTGTGAATGGCAATCCTGGATCAGGATGCACGAGTATGGGAGCTGACACGAAGGCCTTCTTTAGTCTCTCGAATGCCTGAATGGCTGCATGGGACCAAAGCACCGGATAGGCTCATTTCTGTGTCAACGCAGTAATAGGTGCAACAAGGATAAAAAGTTTTGAATTCATCTCCGATAATAGTTAGCCAAACACAGGAATCGTTGCACGGCTTTGAGAGTCATGGGAAGAGGCCAATCCACCATCGCCTTCACTTTGGCTGGATCCATGGCAAGACCAGTGTCAGAGATGATGTATCCCAAAAAAGACGTTGTGGTCTGAGGGAACTGGCATTTTTCCAATTTGGCGTATAGGTGGTTTTCCCTGTAATCTTTGAAGCACCTGTTTAACGTGTCCCGAATGTTCCTTTACAGTCTTGGAGAAAATCAAGATGTCGTCTAGATAGGCAATCACAAATTGATTGAGGAGATCTCTAAACATTTCATTTGCAAAGTCATGGAACACTGTGGCTGCGTTGTAAAGTCCGAAAGGCATTACAAGGACCGTCCTGAGTGTTAAAGACTGTCTTCCACACATCCACCTGACGAATTCTTACAAAGTTGTATGCTCCTCGTAGATCTAACTTGGTAAAAATGGTGGACCCCTGCAGTCTGTCAAAGAGCTCGAAAATCAGCGGTAACAGATACCGATTCTTGATATTTACCTAATTGAGTCCTCGGTAATCGATACAGGGTCTGAAAGATCCATCCTTCTTTTTCATGAAGAAGAAGCCCACACCTGCGGGTGATGAAGATTTATGAATAAATCCCCTCTGTAAATTCTCCTGGATGTACTCTTTCATGGCCCTGGTTTCCGGAGGTGACAACGGATAGTAACATCCACACAGGGGAATAGCGCCAGGCAATAGATTGATGGGACAGTTAAATGCCCAGTGAGGTGGCAATTCCTCGGCTTGGGCCTTGTCGAATATATCGCGAAATTCTGCATAGATGTCAGGCAACTGAAGGTCTATCTGTTCCAGTACTGCTACCCCAGTTAGACTTTTAGAAGGGACTGTGCAATTCTCAAGGCAATGAGGACTCCATTGGAGAGGCAGCGACTCTGTCCAGTCTATTCGGGGGTTATGTACTTGGAGCCAAGGTACCCAAAATGGCGTTGACTGCATGCATTCCAGGTGTATGCATGCATTCCAGTTGAATTTTCTCGGTGTGACTTTCTCCAACTTGTCACAGAAAAGAATGGCTTGCAGAGATATAAAGGCGGATTGTAGGGGACAACCACCGATGGCTTTTAGCCTTATCGGACAGTCCTTGTATATCAAAGGGATCTTATTTCTCTCGGCGAACCCTTGATCAATGAAATTACCACCTGACCCAGAGTCCAGGAAGGCACGTGTTGTGGTCCTGTACTTGTACCCGAGTAGTGTTATGGGAATGAAGATTCTAGTTGAAAGTTTGGGAGGAGAAGAAGTAAGGTTCCCAGAGTGACCCTCATGGCTCACACTGGGATTTTGGCATTTCCCGATTTGAGAGGACATGCAATTACCAGGTGTCCAGAGTTACCGCAGTAGTGGCAGAGACCGGCATTACGTCTGCACTGTTTCTCATCAGCTGACTGTCTGTTACCTCCAAGCTGCATAGGTTCCTCCAAAACTGGGGAAGGAAGGTTAACGACTCCTGTAAATTGCTAAAGAAGAGGCTGTGTGCCTTGTCGGTGCCGGTTTCTCTCGGTTCTCCTCTCCTGGAGCCGTTGGTCCATCCGGATACAAAGTGTGATGTGGTCCTCTACTTCAGTGGGTTGTTCCTGTGCCGCAAGTTCGTCCTTGAGTCTAAGGACAAGCTTTGCCTGAAGGCCACAGTCAAGGCCTCATTGTTCCTGCTGATCTCAGCAGCTATGGTCCAGAATTCGACCACGTACCGGGCCACAGGACAGTTACCTTGAGAAATATTCAAAAAGGAGGAGGCAGCAGTTACCTTACGTCCAGGTGTATCAAATACCCTGCGAAATTCCTTAGTGAAGCATGTGATGTCACCGGTGAGGTCCAGCCTCTGCTCCCAGATGGGAGAAGCCCATGCCAAGGAGTCATCCGTTAGCAGGGATACAATGTACGCCACCTTAGATCGTGAGACAGAAAGCGAGATGGCAATAGTTCAAAGTGATTAGAACATTGGTTCAAAAAAACGCGGAAGCCCAGAGGATCGCTGCCGTAGCGGTTGGAAATAGGTAGTCGTGGTTCAGAGGCGGCGATGATCAGAATGGGTGCTGGCACAGAAGCCACTGGGGGCACAGAGTGAGAGGGATAACTTTGGGTCTGGTCAGTAATGGCTTGAAAAAGCGGTGGAGTTGCTCCATACGTTGGTCATTTTGTGTCAAGTATTTTTCCAACTTATCAAACATGTTTGCATGGGCGTGCAAAAGTTGACCCACCTCAGCGGGGTCCATGTTTGTGGGGCTGAGCATACTGTAATGAGTGCTCCTCACAAATAAGGCGGGACCGCGAGGCTGAGGTGGGGATGTTGGTAACCACTGACCTACAACCGAGCAGCCATGTCCGGAGTGCAGAGTGGTCGTCATGTAGCTGAGTCAGGGTAGGAGAAGTCAGATTGGTCAAGGAACTTGCCATGGTCTAGGAGTGATGAGATCGGATTGTCGTTGTGCGGTGCCGGGGTCCAGGGGTATAGAATGTAGAATAGTCGTGTCCGTAGACGTAGTCCAAGGGTCAGAGAAGGCAGGAGTCTGGGTGCAAGCTGAGGTCAAAATACAAAAAGCAAACAAGACAAAGGCAGGGCCTCAGGAAGCTTGAGGTAAGCACAAGTCACGACAGAGTTTATGCTGAGACAGTTTGCAGGAGGGCTGGCTGAGCATTTAAGGGACCGGCAGCCAATGGTAGAGAGGCACATGGCTGCAGGGTAATGAGCAAGCATACATAGGCTGTCCACTGATAGGCAGGGGTGGAGTGCATAACAGCTGAGGAGCAATTGAGAGAATTAACCCCTTGTTTGCCTGTGTCCGCGCGGCGTCTGCGTGTAGCTAGCGTGTGCCGTAGGTTGCCAGTGTTGTCATGGAGGCAGAGCCTGGAGACGGTACCTGCAGTGTATTCCTTCCTGGCTGCGCGGTGCCTGCGGTTGCGGCTGACTCACGTCACTCGTGATGTCGTGAGATGCGTCACATTGGTGGGGCCTAAGCCCGATCCTGACACTTCCCTATGTAAACAAACCCTATTATCTTCTACTAGTACCTACATCTGACAAAACTAACCCCCCACTTTTGACTAATGGCCAATAGCCCATCCAAATGGGCTAATAGAACTTTTGGGCATTTTAAATTGAAAAAAAACATATATTAAACAAAACACTACATTACAAATCAAAACAAAATACATTGTAGAAATAATGCCATTGATGTCAAACATGCCAATCTTTGTATAGTATATTTGGCTTTTATATTTAGATTGTGGCTAAACACTGCTTGCTTTAAATATATCACACTTTGACTGATGAAAGATGAACATTTCAGATCCTCAAAAATCTATCAATACATAAGTTATGAGAAAGAGCAGTAGATCAATATTCATTAGGAAGACAAAATCAATTATTTTTATCTGACTGGTTCCAGCTACAAATTGCTGTGGGTATACTTGAAACGTCTTTAATTATTTACTTAAAAAAAATTACTTTATGTGAAAATATTAGCATGCACCATATAAAAACCTTATTCAAATCACAGAAGTGTGATTTATCTTTTTTTTTGCTTTAAACCATATAACATGTCATGTTTTAATTATGTATGTATACTGTATAGCCCTAAGCAATAACATTATTAGTGTACAATATAAAGCAGCATGTTCAATGCTTATTAGAGAAATACATCAGCACACTTTGCAATATAACATCTAACACTAAAAAGACAGTAGTGGGTCTGATTTGGAGTAATGTCACGTTATTGCCAGCATCAGCTGGAAGCTAATAGCAATTGTTGTTTTTACTGCAGGGTTAAGAGCAATTATATTATCTAAGCAGCTGTTCTATTTACAATAAAGTCAATTTCTGTAATGCATTGTTTTGTATGTCTCCTCTGGTTACAAACTGGCATACTGCCAAACATCGTATTTAATTGAACCTTAAAATACAATTTTAATGTTTCTATATACTGTTTTCTTTTATTTATTTATTTAGGGTTATTAAGATAAAAGATTAAGGCATATAGTGTGCATGAAAATGCACTTCTAATTTAAAGTGCCTAACTATTTATTTTGCTTTTGTACCACAATGAATTGAACATTTTGACAAAGTATTTTTCAGCATGCCTTCCTTTGCTGGTGTATACATCTGAACCCTGTTATAATGCGGTGCTCTTTCCTCTCCCTGCTTCATCAGGCTTCGTCCACGTGCATGGCGCTTGGGGAGACAGTTCAATTTGACTTTTGAGTGCAGAGGAGTGTCACATGACCCTTCTCTGACCAATGACAGCCCAACAGTGAATTTATACATTATTATTTTATATAATACACATGCAAGAATTTAACCCATAATCTTTCATATGCTAATGCTTTTCTCTAACTGCTACACCACAGGGTTGGTGTGGTGAATATGACTCTACAAACAAACTTAACATCTACAGTACTGCACTGTGCAGTAGATCTTAAGTTTGATTATAGAGTGCAGTACTGTGTAGTACTGTGCAGTACATGTTAAGTTTATAGAGTCATAATCATCACACCAACCCTGTGATGTAGTAGTTAGAGAATCGCACCAGCATATGAAGCACCAGGGGTTCAATGACCATATGTTATTGGGGGGGAAGGGGGTTGTGTGTGTCTCCATGTGTGTTCGTTAGTAATAAAGCATTGAATGTTATTTAAAAAAAAATATTAGGTATGTTTTTAAATCGGGAGCCATGCACAGACTGCGTTCTAAGTGGATCCGTGTTGTAGCGGATCGTGCTATAACGGGGTTGAGCTGTACAATTAGTTTTTCATTTGTTAAAATAAGAATTCTGAGGAAAACCACTTTCTTTATACTATTGGGATTATTAACATTTAAAATAATGTTTATCATAAGATTTAAAAGAACAATATGGTCTTTTTAACATATAATAATAGCATGTTCTTGTATAGCGCTGCTAGTTGTACGCAGCGCTTTGCAGAGACATTTTGCAGGCACAGGTCCCTACCCTGTGGAGCTTACAATCTATTTTTTTGGTGCCAGAGGCACAGGGAGATAAAGGTGCCAGAGGCACGGGGAGATAAAGTGACTTGCTGAAGGTCACAAGGAGCCGACACCAGGAATTGAACCAAAATCCCCTGCTCCAAACTCTCAGTGCCAGTCAGTGTCATTACTCACTGAGCCACTCCTTCTCCCTAATATCTATTATTACATTTAATATTTTATGAAGCTATAGTAAGTATGTGCTGGGATTCCAACTTTCCCAGTATTACATACAAGAAATCTCTGGCTCTGGTGCCATTATACCATTTTATCTAATGACCATATTGCCAGAACACTAGTGACAAGATATTGGGGCCTATTCAAGTTGGTTCGATAAGATCACTGCCATTTTGAACGTTTTGGCATGACCTACCGACCGGTCTGACGTTTGTGTTATCATACTGTTTTGTGGGAATGGTTTACCGCAGTGACAATCAATGGGTTTATTGGAAAATGTTTGTTTTATTTAATTGCAATTTATTTTAATTTGTGGTTGTTTTTAATTTTTAGGTTGTCCATTCATTGCCATTGTGGAAACCCTTGTCCATATTGTTGGCATGGTTAACCACAGTGACAATCAATGGGTCGAGGGGGTGGGGGATTTGGGTAGTTGTTCTGGGGAGGGTGGTTAGGCCTCCTGGGAGGGTAGCGGGCAGGGTTAACCCCTTAATTACTATAGCGGTTTCTAACCGCTAAGATAATTAAGGGGTTAGTGGCTAGTAGTTCGTTTTTTAATTTTAATATTGCTGCCCACAAAGGACGAGGAGGAAGAAGATGAGGACGAGGGCAGCCTTCATCATGGCAGGGGTAAGTACAACGAATTTACTAAATGCTGGCTGGGTAAGGTTTTATTTATAATGGGCAAATGCACAATTATCCAGATGTGGATAATAGGGATTTTGCCCATTACTGTACTGTATGGGTTGGGGGAGGGGGTTGTTGGGGTTAGAGAGGGTGAGTAGTAGGGTTCTCATTAATTGCAATTTGGGTTATATTTTCTCCCATTGAGGGAATATGTAACAACACTGGCAATCAATGGGTGTATCAGATAATATTGGTTGTTGTATTGTATTTTAATGTCTATTGGGGATAGATGGTGAGTGAAGGAGGTTTTTGGCCCATGATGGGTGTTTAGGCCTCTCTGGTGGGTAGCGAGATGGGTTAACTCCTTCAGTACCTTAGCGGTAGCAACCGCTAAGGTAATGAAGGGGTTAACCCCCCCTCTTCCCGGTAGACCTAAACGTCCACCCTGTGGCAACTCCAATATTAGATAATAGTGACTGTTTTAATTAATTAATTAATTTATTCATTCATTATTTATTATTTTTTTTAATTCAACTCTTAATGCGATTTTTTTGAAACTTGTATTTTTTTTTTTTTTACAAGTTATATTTAGGGAGACGGGGAAAGGGGTACAAAAGAACAAAAGGGGGGTGGGTGGGTACATTTCCATCTTATCTCCTTTAATAGTACAAACATTTATACTTTATTACACATACAGTTGCATTTCAACTTGAGTCTCACAATGGTCGCTTAGTTCTTGTGTGAAAAGTAATTGAACTGTAGCTTCACAGTACGTCACCCATGTTTCCCATATCTCCAAAAACCCTATATACTGTATTTGTCCTGGATTAGACTAGTACATTTTTCCATGGTCATTACCTTACTTCTGACCTCTGCTATTGTCAGTGGGTCTTTTTGCTTCCAGCTTCTAGCTATAACTGTTTCAGCCGAGGAAAGAATATGTACCGTACCATCAACTTGTCTATATTCCTCTCTATATCCTCTATTTGTTTTAGGATTAATATTGCTTCCATATTCCATGGACAGTACAACCCATAATTCTCTTTATTAGCTTTTTAATTTGTCTCCAAAATAAAACTATTTTGGGACAGGTCAACCAGATTTGTTTAAATGTGCCTATTTGGCCACAGTTGCGCCAGCAAAGGGGGGAGGAAGTTGAAAATAATGAGTAAAGTCTAGCAGGAGTGTAATACCACCTGTGTAGTATTTTAAGATTAACTTTGCGGACTGCCGAGCATCTAGATGATCTGGCTGATCTCTCGTAGATGTCTTCCCACTTTTCTCTATCTAATCGCTCTATATCATTTTCCCAATCTAGGATATTTGTATTTGTTTGTTCAGTGATCAGTGTTCTGTGTAATCAGGACTTGGTATAACTGTGCTATTGTTCCTTTATGGCATACACCTGCCGAGTATAGATTCTCAAATATAGTTAATGGTCTAAAAACCTCCTGCTTGGGTTGTATTGATGAGACATAGGGGGCTATGCACTAAGCTCAATGGCTTTGCGGTCTGATTTGGCCAAAAAGCAGGTTTGTTAAAAAGTGAAGCCGGGGACGCGATGCACTAAGGCCTTGAGGCCATTTTTTAACGTACCTGCTCAAAATAGCTCAGAACAGCCACAGCGTACATGTTGCTTTTTCTCCCCTGCTAGCGTTCTGAACCTTTCCGTTCGCTAGCTGATAGAAAAAAAAGTCGCATGTAACATTTGCATGGAGATTTGCCATCTCCATGCAAGACTGTTACAGGCGATCCTACACTAAATAAATACATTTTAATAATAGTGTACATGAGCAGGGGGTCTCCTGAGCTGAACCGCATTGGTTTCAGGTCCGAGGACCTCCTACTTCAGGAGATATAGGCCCCGTTATGGATGCCAGTGCCGCCGCCATCTTTATAGCGTCCAAGACGCGACGTGGGCTCTATAAAGATGGCGTCCGCACTGGCACCGATGCCCCAAACCAGGTCCTGTAACTCGGGAAGCAGGGGGTCTATGAGGCAGAAATCAATGCGGTTCAGCTAAGGGACCCCCTGCTCCCGCACACTATTAATAAAAATACATTAATGCAGCTTCATTACCTTAGCGGATAGCCTCTAAGGCAATGAAGGGGTTAAGGCACATTAGCATGTTTATTGGGACAATTGCCCCCAATAAACAACACGCATCCCCCCGCCCCCTAACACATACAGTACTGTACTGTAATGGGCAAAATTACTATTTGTGACGATGGGGAGGATTTGGCCCGGGATTAAAGGGGTTACATCCCAATTGGCCACCCCCTGACCTCACCAGGGAGACAATGGGTTAACTGGGCTGAGGTCCAGAAATGTGATTTAACCCTTGTTATAACATGAAAATGTGTATTCCCCTGTTCCCAGGTTTTATTGTTATATCAGTGTCTGCATCACACACACACTAGGATCCATCCGGGAGTACAAGGGTTAATAGTTCTTTAATGATTATAGCCCTTTGTGTAATTTTCCCGCCTTTTCAGGCACTATTTTGCAGGGTCCCATAGGCCGCCATTAGGGCTCAATGCATTCTAATGGCGAATCTTGCTGTTTTGGTCCTGTTTTCTGTGAAGACCAGCAGATAGCGTCCGAGAGGAGGAGCGGTGGTTTCCCATTGTAAGTCAATGGGCCCATTGACTTCAATGGAGATTCTTCGAAGGAGCTTTCCAGGAACGAGTTGGCTGCCGTCCAAACCGCAAAACCGCAAAGCGGATACAATTTGTAAAAGAGATCTTTGATTACTTATTAGCCAAGTTCAACGACATTTTAGAGAGTGTGATAACACTGGGTGGGCCCTGGTGCGCTCGGGCCTCCCAAGCAGGGCAAGATCTTTGCCAAACTTTCTTGTTTGTGATAATTTGTTGCCAATGTTGCCAGTAATTTGAGGTTACCTTTGTAATATCAGAATACATTGTAACTGCTAAGTTAGGCTGCGCTTATAGTGCCTTGCGACGGCGATGTGACGACGCTCAAAAACAAATAAATAGAATCCGTCACATGCGCTTATAGTAAGCGCAACGGCGACAGAGCGACGAAGCGACGTCAAGAACACAAAATTTGGAAGCCAGCGAAATTTGATTTTTTTAGAGACAGTCGCTACATGTGATTGTCTCTAAACCAATCACAGAGCGCTGCCGTCCTCCTTGGTGATGTCACTGGCCTGATAATCTCATAGCGCACGTGAGGGTGCAGTAACATCTGCTACATCTGTATATACAGTTGTATCTCTATCATAATTTGATATATTTCATAGGGTAATGTGTGCAGCGAAAGTGTACCAAATGTAACATAGATATTCCTAGATGTGAGTATTCCAATATATTTTTCGTGTATATCTTTTTCCTATTTTTATCATTTATTAAATATTAAATCCAGACTGCCCCACAATTAATAATCCTTTATCGTTAATGTTTTCATGTGCAGGTAAAAAATGTGTATGTTTAGTATCTCAAGAAAGGAGATAACATTATGATTTATACAATATTGTCATATGTAAATATTATATTCCAATATATAGATATAACCAGTGGTTGACAAATCACCAAAAAATCTACTCGCCACACAAAAAAATCTACTCGCCACCTAGTACCAAACGTGTGCTGCTAGGGCCAATATTTACTCGCCCGGGGGTTAAATCCACTGGCCCGGGGCGAGCAAATGTATAGGTTTGTCGAACACTGGATATAACCATTTACATTTTTATATGATTCCACTATCTCAACAACTGAGATGACATCAATGCTTTTGTAGTGACATACTGGAAATTGCTCAACAATTACATAGTACCATGATTTAGTGCTCAAAGGAAAATATAAAACAGCAAACAGGGGTATCTGCAAGCAAATGAAGGTTGCAGAGGTAACTCTGCTCAAGCACAGGGAGGGAAAGGAACACCAAACAGTGGATTGGAGGGTGGTGCTCACAGGGAGTGTAATAAGGAGCCCTGCTCTACATTTAACAGTCTGCATCTAGTTACCTATACCTCATTGCCACAAGGGGTTTGGAGATATATTGTCATTACATTCTTTGACATAGAGACCACCCAGATTATAAGGTTTATTAAGGTTTAAGAGGAACATATATATAAAATACCCTCATTAAACACCCTACCACACCTCTCCGTCTTTTAATTATTTTTTGTTTGTTCTACATATGTGTTTTCCCCAAACAGTTTATTTTAATCAGTTCACAATAAAAGTATAAGTTTTAATTAGGGTGTACTCTCTTTAGTGCCACACAATAGGGATTCTTTCTCTCCACTTACGAAAATATAAAACAACCGAACATCAATATTTAAATTGCATACCCAATGAATATCGACTGAACTTTAGACCAGCTTCTGAAATAGATTGAGAATGTAAAATTCCAATATTTTTAGACTAATTAATGCAGAAATCCCATCCACTATTTTTTTTTTTGTTTTTTTTATTAAAGAAAGTTAACTGGGGTGTTCTCAGGAGCTGAACCACACAATTTGTAGCTCTTGGTTTCCAAGATACTTACTGTACAGTTTCGGCTGCCAGTATTTCAGCTCCCATTTGGGCAATAATATTGGATGCCAAATACAATAGAAGGATAATGTTAAGATATCCTCTTGGACAAAATTTTCATAAAATGAGTGTAACAAACTTAATTGAATTTGTTATTCAGGATGACCCAAGTAGACAGCAGCACTCCCTCCTTTTGCATATTGATCACACTTGAAAGCTTTGTTACTCACTACTTTTTATCTCTGGTACTCCCCTCCTCTCACAATCTACTAAGCTCTCTCTCTTCCTATTTTTAAAATTCTCTGAATGGTAACATTTTTAATAAAGCATTTGAGCAATACCAGAACACAAATACATTATCCTTTCTAAACTCACTTATTTACCTCCCTAGCCATACTGTAGGAATAAATATACTCTTGTAATAATCTTATAATTAACATTACACTTAAAGTCTCTTCTACTCTCTAAATGTGTCTACTTATCAGCATTGCCTTAACCACAGGACTGCTACTTTTGTTGCCTTTGCTAATAGCTGCATTCACAACGCACAAGGAGCCTCTGGTAACTTTGTATCGTTTCAATTTTATGTTTGCTTAATTAATCTAGTGCTTTTTCATAGCACGCATTTGTGTTTCTTTTATTTCTATATAAAATATTTGCGCTGGTATCTTTTTCTTTATACTTTATTATATACAGAACTGTGTGTACAGTATTAGTATTAGACATGTGTGTATTACCTATTTTATTTAAAAATGTATTATAGTTTACATGTACGGCACATTATATTGTAGTTTATTCATTTTGTGTGGCTTTCAGTAGTGTTAACCAGTCCAGGCCTTCAATTCACTAATCCTGCAGCCATTTTTTTTCCTTTCACAGATGCAACACTTCTGGAAGGGGGGGTTGGGGGGGGAATGTCCAAGCTTATTGTACAGTGTGCATAATAACAGTCAATAGTAATCCCCCCTCTCTCAATGACAAAAGGTCATTTACACCGGATGAGGTGACTCAGCTAAACCCCTGACTCATCTAAATCCCATGGAATTAAAAACCAGATTAGCCAAAACCTGAAACATTAGTACAGATGTGTCTTTGTGTGTTAACGTTCTATTGTGAGTGTGTGGTGGTAGGGGGGGGGGTGTGATATGCCTTTTTTTGATGTTGACGACTTGAAATTGACATTGGCAGTGAAGTCATTCTAGTCAAATTACAGTGCAGGTCTTCTTATCAGCCATGCAAGACCTGAAGCATACGTAATGTGTCTTTCTGTGTGAATGTCCTAGATCGGCCGGGGGAGGTGTAGATAACGAGTCAAATGTCTTTTCCTTGGCTTTGTGGTGGAGGGGAGGTGCAACTAAAATGTTTCATCTCTGTGTACATAATGCTGTGATGAGCATGCAGGATTACAGTTGAAAGAAAAAATTTGAAATGTTGTAAAATATAAACAAAAATTTTCAGTCCTTTTAAGAGTCATAGAGAAATAAAAATATAGTTATTTTATCAATGTAAAAATTGATTAAGTATTAAAAAAAATGCATCACATAAGATTTTGTTTAGAGTTTCACAATTATTCTCTCCTTCTCAAAAAAAAAGATAAATGTTTTGTTTACCGTTGGATTTCTATAGTAAGTCCAATTGGCAGTGAAGGCTTTCTATTGTACACTAGTTAAAGCTGCAGTTCAGTCTTTTTTTTATTTTTATTTTTTATTTATTTTTTTACTTCAATAGCTTCATGTGTGCAATCTCTAATTACCTAAAGAACTGTATAGCTGCCAGTCAATCCTTTCTCCATGTATTGATCGGCGAAATTTGGCGACATTTTTAAAGCTGGCATTTGTTTCCCAGTGACGTGTGCTCGCTCCCGATCTGCTGCTGTGTGGTGTCCTCCTTCTGCCCCGATCCCTGTGGCTGCCTCCCTGCCCATGCAGGAGATGGAGGAGAGTTGCGCTGCCCCCGGAGGGGGGGGAAGGGTGAGCGGGTGAAGTGTCCCCCTTCTGCCCTGATCCCTGTGGCTGCCTCCCTGCCCATGCGGGAGATGGAGGAGGGTTGCGCTGCCACGGAGGGGGGGTGGGGGGGCTGAAGGGGGGAGCGTGTGATGTGTCCCCCTTCTGCCCCGATTCCTGTGGCTGCCTCCTTGCCCGTGCGGGAGATGGAGGAGGGTTGCGCTGCCCCCAGAAAGGGGGGGGGGGTGAAGTGGGAGTGGGTGATGTGTTCCCCTTCTGCTCCGATCCCTGTGGCTGCCCCTCCCTGCCCATGCGGGAGATGGAGGGGGGTTGCGCGGCCCCAGGGAGGGGGGGGGTTGCAGCAAGATGGTGTGTGTGTGTGTGTGTGATATATATAGTGTGTGCGTGTGTGATATATATATATATATATATATATATATATATATATATATATATATATATATATATATATATATATATATATATATATGGGTCTCATCAGTGTGAGTTACTCTTATCTCATTTGAGCAAATGTCAGTAAGCCAACCTCACACTGATGAGACCCATCAAGGTTTAAACATGTATGTGAGTGGGTTAACTGACTTTGCATCTCCCAAGTCCTTGCTTAAAAGCTGTGTTTAAAGCAGCATGCATTGACTAAGGGTTGCTCATGTAATGTGAGCATGAGATAAAAAGTGGCACTGTGTGCTCATTTGCTGTGTGTGTGTGTGTGTGTGTGTGTGTGTGTGTGTGTGTGTGTGTGTGTGTGTGTGTGTGTGTGTGTGTGTGTGTGTGTGTGTGTGTGTGTGTGTGTGTGTGTGCTATTTTAATCAGTACTTTTGTGAATGGGCATTTGTTGATTTTAATGTTCTATAAACACTTGTTATTATGTTAATGCACTAGGTGTGCGCCTGTTTTCTTTTTCTCTCTTTATATATATATATATATATATATATATATATATATATATATATATATATATATATATAGTGTGTGTGTGTGTATATATATATATAATTTTTTTGTATGTGTGTATATATCTATCTATATATCTATATCTATATCTATATATAGATCTATATATATATTAATATATATATATATATATATATATATATATATATATATATATATATATATATATATATATATATATATATATGTAGCCCTTTTTGTGAACCGGCCTGACCCACCCAATCTCACATTGGCCCCTGTGGTCTAACCGGTCCCTTTCCTTGCGGCACACCTCTTCTAAGGGACTACTGGTAACTGTATAACACCTGTGGCTCCAGGAGATCTGAGCCTCCGCTAGCTGGGAGCCTAGGGAAACCCTTACCATTTACCTGGTGCAGCGCCTCCACTTACCCAGGATCCCCGTTATGAAAGATAGCCCTGGGTAAGAAATACAATAACACACATAACGATAGAAAGAATACTAACACTTTACTGAGAACATAGCAAACCATAACACGACATAACCTTATGCTCTATCCGTGTAACCTCAGCCCCATGTCTGGTGTTCTCACCCAGTGTCCTGTGATCCCCCACACCCAATGTCTCGTACTCCTACGGAGGTAATGGGTGACTGCGCAGTCACTAATGAATCTATTAGGCCTGTTGGTGCACATGTGTAGAAATACCTTCCGAGCACTCCGATGCTCGGGCCTGCAACACTCTTCTAAAAGGGTCAGACGTGCGATGCATCCGTCTGATCCTATCCAGGTACTTCTCCAGGAACCCCAACGAGGGTCCCACCGCTTCACGGGAACACAACCGTCTCACGGCAACAGCAACCGAATCACGGGAACAGCAACCGCCGCTATCCCTATCTCTTCCTAACTAACCCTAACGTGACAGGAACCCTAACCTAGGGCCTGTCCCTGCATGAACCGTAACCTGGGGTGGCTTGGGGGAAAACTCCTAGGACCTGCGGAGTAATAACCTGCCCCACTCCCCTAGCTACCCAGTCCTATCTGTAACTTACTAACAACTAAGTACTAACCCCCAGATACTGACAGCCCGCAGCAGACACACAGCTCTCACCGTCAGCCTGCAGACTTTCACACACGCTGCACACACTGCGCCCAGCACATGCAGCGACAATACACAACACCAATCGTGCACAGCAACCTGGAACCCGCAGTAATAATCCACTGCACACGCTCTGTGCCTATTTGCCAGTGCGCACAGCACTACCCGCTGTGGCACTGCCAAACCTGCACCTTTCACACCTAAGGGTGACCTCCTTATCTAGGGCCGTCCCTCTTCAGTTACCCCCTGCCCTTACCGGGAATTGGGGCCTGCCTGGGGACCTAAGGAGAACCCTTACCTGGTGCCGGAGCCACTCGCTCCCTGCACCCTTCCTTCTCCTTCCTTCTCCTCAGCCTGACTGACGTGTGCAAAGCCCGGGAAATGTATCTATATTTCCGGGCTGAGCATCCTCCAGCCCTATTGGCCACTATCAGGCACCTGGTGCCTGTCTCCCTATGCCTCCTGGGAGTTGTAGTTCCCAGGAGGCTGCCTGAGTATTGGGGCCGCGTGCGCACTTGCCTTGCGCATGCGCAAACTACTGATGGCCGCCGCAACCTCCCTCTACCCTGTCCTGCCCTCGCGCGATCTCTCCCTAGCCTTCCCTGCGCTTGCCGCCTACTGCGCATGCGCGAACTAACGCGCAATGGCGGCGCCCTCTCCTTCAGCCGCCGAGCCGGTGGCAACGCGATCGCGGCCTTAGCGACGGCCCGATCGCGTCCCCGGCAACCGTCCTGCACCGCAATACCTCGCGCTGCTCCCTGCACTGGCCCCCACCCTCGCGAAGTGCCGGCGGGTCCGTCGCAGCCTCCGGCGGCACCCGCTACCACACGGCACTCGCGGAGGGGGGCCAGAAAATGTAAATTTACCTCGGGGCTACATATATATGTGTTTGTGTGTGTCACCACAAGTACCCAGTCACCCACCCACCGTCACCCACCCTCTCCCTCACCCACCCACCCTCTCCCTCACAGTCACCCACCCTCACCATCAACCACCCACCCTCACCATCACCCAACCTTCTCCGTCACCCACCCTCTCCCTCACTCATTTATATCTGGCTTTTTTTACTAGATTAGTGAGGTCATCCAATATTTTCCCTTACACACACGCACGTAAGGAACTATGTACAGTAACAAGGACTAATTGTAGTAAAGTCTAAATGTAATACAATAAATAAACGGTTATGTCGAAAACAAATGTTATTAGTTCTTACTAGGAATTTATTCCATTTCTTTTTTTAAAAGACGGGATTGGGGCAAGTAGATTTTCGGGTGATCTGTCTAGATAGAGATTGTGTGTGTGTGTGTGTGTGTAGATCTCTCTCTCTCTCTCTCTCTCTCTCTCTCTCTCTCTCTCTCTCTCTCTCTCTCTCTCTCTCTCTCTCTCTCTCTCTCTCTCTCTCTCTCTCTCTCTCTCTCTCTCTCTCTCTCTCTCTCTCTCTCTCTCTCTCTCTCTCTCTCTCTCTCTCTCTCTCTCTCTCTCTCTCTCTCTCTCTCTCTCTCTCTATATATATATATATATATATATATATATATGTATTGTGACAGAAACCAGGGGATGGTAATAAATTCCGTATATAGGGCTCCCAGGATACTAGACAGTTTCTATCCTGTTTGGCCTGGGAGTGCAGCCTTATAATACATACACTCCATCCCACAGTTTGGCAAGCGCTGGAACTGAGGGATGAGAGATCCAGACCAGAGTTTGTCTGCTGCCTGATTTCTGTCACCTGTCATGCTAATTAGGAATCAGGTATGAAAGACTGATTTCCTGTTTGCTCTGGTCTCCCCACAAGAGCCAGGAGGCTGGAAGGCTGCTGAACTACAGAGGGGAGAAGCCTCTTCCCCAAACAGGTTCAATCTTTCTGTTCATTTGTGTAAGACTGCAAAAGTACCGTGTTTTGATGTTGGAAGTGGAAAAGCCACTTCCAACCCTGAGTCAGGGATATCTAAGTTAAGTTATCGCTCAGGTGAGCAGCTTTTGTTTTGATCTGTTTTCTGTTGTATGCACTGTGGCAGTCTCAGTGCCTGGGACTGAATAAACCAGGCATAGCCTGTTTAAAGGAACAGTACGTGACGCCTCATCATTTAACCTACCCTAAAAGACCGTGTTCTAAACAGTCCCGGACAAACGACGGAGCCCCGGAGTAAGCCGTTTGTCACATATGGTGGAGAATGCGGGCAGAACACTAGGGGGTCTGCGGGTTGAAGAACTTTGAAAAAAAAAAAAAAAAAAAAGTTTTTTTCATCCTCTGCAAACAAGATGGAAGACGTGGTGGGTGCGCTGGTACGCAATGTCGCTGCCCAGAAAGACGCAAATGAAACCCAGCAACAGCTGTTAATAGCCCAGCAAGAAACTAATGCAAACCAGCAGCGGACGAATGCAGCCCAGCAACAGCTGCTAATAGCCCAGCAAGAGATTAATGCCAACCAGCAACAGGCGAATGGCAACCAGCAACAGGCGAATGCAAACCAGCAACAGACGAATGAAGCCCTGCAAAACGCGAATGCAAACCAGCAAGAGACAAACCGCTTGCTGAGAGAGGAGCAACAGCGGTTCGCTCAGGGCTTTCAGCAGGAACTCGAGATCCTGAGGGGGACTATCAGTAACCTTCCACTGGCAGCGGCAGCCCCAGTTCCGAAAATGACCAGGGCAAGCCACTACCTTCAGAAGATGGGACCCTCGGATGATGTGGAAGCCTATCTTCTCACGTTTGAACGCACGGCACAGAGAGAGGGATGGCCAGAAGCTGAGTGGGCTGGTCTAATCGCACCCTTCCTAAGCGGCGAACCCCAGAAGGCTTACTTTGATCTAGAGCCAGCCGAAGCTAACGTCTATGCAAAATTGAAGTTCGAGATCCTCGCCCGCCTCGGCGTAACCACGGCTGTTCGCGCCCAAAGGTTTCACGCATGGTCCTTCACGATGGATAAAGCCACCCGAAGCCAGATGTATGACCTAATCCACCTCGCCCGGAAGTGGCTACAACCCGAGATCAACTCAGCCAGCCACATCGTGGAACGGTTGGTCATGGACCAGTTCTTGAGGAAACTTCCCTCTGCCTTACGCCGTTGGGTCAGTCGGAGTGACCCCCACAATGCGGATGAGCTTGTGGCCCTCGTAGAAAGGTACAATGCAGCAGAAGAGCACCCGCAACCCACAGTCGTGGAGCAACCCCACTACCCGAGGTTCCAGGACTCTTCCAGAGACGGTAAAAGGGTACCGGGGTTAAGGGGCGCTGAAGAGCGGCGACCACCTTCACGCAGCACCAGCAACAGTGGTTCGCACACTAAGGGCAATAGCCAACATGGGGAGCCGGGAAAAGGCTCTAAGTGGGACACAGACTATGTACCTAAATGTGTAAATTGTCATGAGAGGGGCCACACAGCAAAAATCTGCCCACTAAATGATGAGCCCATGCAATGCAACAGCGTGGAACCTTATTCGCTGTTGTCCCAATGTATGGGCCCTAGCCCAGAGGACCCCTTGAATAACCATCTGTGGGCATTTGTAAAGGTTAATGGTAAGAGGGTTCGGGCACTTCTTGACTCTGGGAGCATGGTCACACTAGTGTCCGAATACCTCTTGCCCATTAAGAAGAAACAGGGAAACAGTTCACAAAGAGTGGCAATTTGTTGTATACATGGGGATAATCATGAATATTCCACTGTTGATGTTTTTTTTGAAACAGAGTTTGGTTCTTTAGATTTCAAGGTGGGTATTGTACCCAAACTGGCACATGATGTGTTAATAGGGACCGACTTTCCCCATTTTCTAAAAATGTGGTCCCCCGCTCAGAATAGCGCCCAGAGTTCAATAGCGGACCATAACGAAGTATTAGAAGAAACAAATCCTTTCCCTTTTTCAGAAATGGAGGTTGACGAGGGCCCAAATAAGAAGGGGGAAAAGGAGGAGTGCTGTAAAATTCCCTTCCCCATCACTACTTTGGTAGGGAATACCCCAAATCAAGATGTTGAGCAGACACTTACCACCCCAGAACCGAATAAGACCCTCGCTGACCTAGAGGTCAGTCCTGGGAGTTTTAAGAAGGCCCAGTGGGAGGACCCCACATTAGCGGTAGCAAGGGGAAATATACGGGACCAGAATAGTACTCCTGGCCAACCAGATAGGTCACTTGCTTACCCCTACTTCGAGGTAGAGAACGACCTAGTATATCGGGTTGATAAAAGGAAATCAGTTACAACTAAACAATTGTTGGTACCACGGACATTCCGTAACGTAGTATTACACCTCGCACATAGTCATCCATTGGGGGGACACCTAGGGGTGGAAAAGACAAAAGAAAAGGTTCTCCGAAGCTTCTATTGGCCTGGGGTTCTGGCAGAAATTACGAATTATTGTTCCTCATGCCCAGAATGTCAGATCACCGCCCCGTTCAAGGCGTACCGCAGCCCATTGGTACCCCTTCCCATAATAGAGGTACCATTTGACCGGATTGCTATGGATCTAGTAGGACCCCTAATAAAGTCTGCTAGGGGACATCAGCATATATTGGTAATATTAGATTATGCCACCCGATATCCGGAGGCAGTTCCCCTACGTAGCACCTCAGCTAAAAACATAGCAAAAGAGTTAGTAGTTCTGTTTTCCCGGGTCGGGATTCCTAAAGAGATTCTATCTGACCAGGGAACACCATTTATGTCCCAAGTAACGAAAGAGCTATGTAAACTCCTAAAAATCAAGCATCTCAGAACCTCAGTCTATCATCCACAAACAGATGGTTTAGTGGAAAGGTTCAATAAAACCTTAAAGAGCATGTTACGGCGGGCGGTTGATAAAGATGGGAAAAACTGGGATTGTTTGTTACCGTACCTGTTATTTGCCATTAGGGAAGTTCCCCAATCATCCACAGGCTTCTCCCCGTTTGAACTATTGTATGGCCGACACCCAAGGGGCTTACTGGATATAGCCAAAGAGACTTGGGAACACGAGGTTACCCCTTACAGAAGTGTAATAGAGCATGTTGCCCAGATGCAGGACCGCATTGCTGCAGTCCTACCCATAGTGAGGGAACACATGGAGAAAGCTCAAGAAGCACAGAGGAATACATATAATAAGGGTGCTAGGGTCAGAATTTTTTCTCCAGGTGATAGGGTACTAGTTCTGGTTCCCACCGTGGAGAGTAAATTCCTTGCTAAATGGCATGGGCCATATGAGGTCTTGGAAAGAGTGGGAGAAGTAAATTATAAGGTAAGACAGCCAGGTAGGAGGAAACCTGAGCAAATTTACCATATAAACCTACTCAAGCCCTGGAAAGATAGAGAAGTCTTGTTAACCCTAGTACCCCCAGGTCCGTCAGAGAATCAAGAAACTGACCCAGAGGTTAGCATAGCTGAAACCCTGTCTGTTCATCAGAAACGAGAGGTTCAGAATTTAGTGAAAAGAAACAAAGAAATCTTCTCTATACGGCCAGGTAGAACTAGCGTAATTGAACATGACCTAGTCTCTGAACCGGGGGTCCGAGTTAACCTTAAACCGTACCGAATCCCAGAGGCCAAAAGAAAGGCTATAAGTTTAGAGGTTAAAAAAATGCTAAAACTAGGTGTAATTGAGGAATCCCAAAGTGGGTGGAACAGCCCTATAGTCTTAGTCCCAAAGCCAGATGGTACAACAAGGTTTTGTAATGACTACCGGAAACTAAACGCGGTGTCAAAATTTGATACTTATCCTATGCCCAGGGTAGATGAACTTGTAGAGAGACTGGGCAAAGCCCGATATCTCACAACCCTAGACCTAACAAAAGGGTACTGGCAGGTTCCCCTCACAGAAAGGGCAAAAGAAAAAACAGCCTTCTCAACCCCAGACGGCCTCTTTCAGTATAAGGTGTTGCCTTTTGGCTTACATGGAGCTCCCGCCACATTCCAAAGAATGATGGATAAAATTTTAAAACCACATGCTCGGTATGCTGCCGCCTACCTGGATGATGTGGTAATCCATAGTGAAGATTGGCAATCCCACCTTCCAAAGGTCCAAGCTGTGCTTGACGCAGTCCGGTCTGCTGGACTAACTGCTAACCCCGCTAAATGCACTATTGGTCTGGAGGAGGCCAAGTATCTGGGATATTCTATTGGCAGAGGTTTACTCAAACCCCAAACACTCAAAGTGGAGGCGATACAAAATTGGCCAAGGCCAGTTACAAAAAAACAAGTAAGGACCTTTTTGGGGTTAATTGGGTACTATAGAAGGTTTATTCCCAATTTTGCAACTAAGGCAACCCCACTAACTGACCTCACAAAAGCAAGAGGACCGCTAATGGTAAAGTGGTCCCCCGAAACCGAACAGGCCTTTAGAAGCCTGAAAGAAGCTCTCTGTGCCCAACCAGTGTTGGTCACACCTGACTTCTCCAAAGAGTTCGTAGTCCAAACCGACGCATCTGAGGTAGGGCTGGGGGCGGTACTCTCCCAGGAGTCTCAAGGTGAGGAGCACCCCATCCTTTATTTAAGTAGGAAACTAAATCCCCAGGAGAAAAATTACTCCATAGTAGAGAAAGAGTGTCTCGCAATAAAGTGGGCTGTAGAGACGCTCAAATACTACCTGTTGGGGAGAAAATTCCGGTTGGTCACAGATCATGCACCCCTTACCTGGATGTGTCAAAACAGGGAAAAGAATGCTAGAGTGACCAGGTGGTTCCTAAGCCTACAACCCTTTAAATTTTCTGTGGAACACAGGTCAGGGCACAAACATGGCAATGCTGACGGGTTGTCAAGGATGCACTCCCTAATATCCATGGTCGCTCATCCCTCGAGGTCTGAGCTGGGGGGGAGGATATGTGACAGAAACCAGGGGATGGTAATAAATTCCGTATATAGGGCTCCCAGGATACTAGACAGTTTCTATCCTGTTTGGCCTGGGAGTGCAGCCTTATAATACATACACTCCATCCCACAGTTTGGCAAGCGCTGGAACTGAGGGATGAGAGATCCAGACCAGAGTTTGTCTGCTGCCTGATTTCTGTCACCTGTCATGCTAATTAGGAATCAGGTATGAAAGACTGATTTCCTGTTTGCTCTGGTCTCCCCACAAGAGCCAGGAGGCTGGAAGGCTGCTGAACTACAGAGGGGAGAAGCCTCTTCCCCAAACAGGTTCAATCTTTCTGTTCATTTGTGTAAGACTGCAAAAGTACCGTGTTTTGATGTTGGAAGTGGAAAAGCCACTTCCAACCCTGAGTCAGGGATATCTAAGTTAAGTTATCGCTCAGGTGAGCAGCTTTTGTTTTGATCTGTTTTCTGTTGTATGCACTGTGGCAGTCTCAGTGCCTGGGACTGAATAAACCAGGCATAGCCTGTTTAAAGGAACAGTACGTGACGCCTCATCATTTAACCTACCCTAAAAGACCGTGTTCTAAACAGTCCCGGACAAACGACGGAGCCCCGGAGTAAGCCGTTTGTCACAGTATATATATCTATATAGATAGATATATCTATCTATACACACGTGTGTGTGTATACACACACACGTATGTGCGCACCCCAGCGGTCTGACAGAAGTATTCTCTGACTTCCGGTGTCTGCCGCTGCCACAGCGTAACTCCTCCCTACCGCCCTCCTGTCCCATTCACATGGTCCTCTTCTCCCTCCGCCACCAACTGTTGTCCCCTGCCTCGCTTCGCTGCAGGATGCCGTCCTTCTCTCCCTCCGCCGCCGGCTGCTGTCCTCTGTCACTGCCGAGCTTCGCTGCAGGATGCCGTCCTTCTCTCCCTCCGCCGCCGGCTGCTGTCCTCTGTCGCTGCCGAGCTTCACTGCAGGATGCCATCCTTCTCTCCCTCCGCCGCTGGCTGCTGTCATCTGTTGCTGCCGGCTGCTGACTGCTATATATTCAAACATACATACATATATAGAAAAAGAAATACAATAAGCGCAATCACAGAAAAATTAAAAAGGCTATAATTACCACATATACTGGATGGTATATACCCTCTCAATCTATCTTTCCCTGACTCAGTCTGCAGCCAAAAGGTCTACCGCTCCACGGGCTGGTAACGAAAAATTTCCAAAAAGAATGACCTAGGCGCAAGTGGAGACAAGAAAAACAAACATAAGGTAATACGTTCTAACAATTTAACCACCAGACGGTATGATATGCACTTACAGCGTATAAGATATAAGCAGGCCTTGTATCGACTCTGGGATCTGGAACAATTATGAAGAATCTGGAACGTCCAGCAGCTTGTAATCCGCAGCAAGCGTAATCTCGTGCGCAATATCACATGTAGGAAGAGAAGTGAGACACATATAGTGTAACACAGTTTATTTAAAATTAGTTATAAAATGACAATAGGTAAAATACTCACACTTTGAGAGTTTTCATAAAAAAGTTTTGAGAATTTAGAGTATCTCACGCTCATCAGGGGTTGGTAACACTCTGCAGATCTATAAACAGTCTTTGTTGTTATCCTTTTGTGTGCTAGTGACCACTTAGGAAATTTGGCCGGATGCCAGAAGTGGAGAAACACTTTGTAGCTGCACTATAATTAGTGCCCAGAGCTTCCTATGTAAAGATATTAACTCCGTTGGTAAGGACCCGTGGGTCTCTCTATCTGCACCTATTGTGCTAGTAGTACTCACGGTACTCAGGGGCATAGAGTGTTCGGTTTTTCCCTTCTGTTTGTTTAATTCCCGGACGCATGCAAACTCCTCTGCTCCTCCGGTTGCTCCCGTCCTCCGTGGCCGTCCTGCAACACGTGACGACGCGATGACGTCACTCCGTCTCGCGGGAGTTTCGTCTGAATCCCCTGGCTCACTGTTAGGTCTGTGTCCCAAGCCTCCTCGTAAAAAACAGTACCGCAATGGTATAACGGTGCAAATCGCCACCACCAGCTATCAACTGCTGTCTGCTGCTCCCAAATGTCCTGTGCTCACTCTACAATTGTTTAAACCATGCCCTATGCGTTTCTCCGTTTGGCTTCGTCAGGGGCTGATCTCACTCTCTGTCCCTCAACCTGGGTTAAATACCCTCCTCCATTACATGACTGGCAATCCAATGAATTAAAAAATTAAGAAAATTAACATATTAAATAGACTCGCTGATATGACCGTGCATATTATAATCATCTAGTAATATTATATACATCTACACACAATTCTTAAACATCATACTAACTAACAGAGACAGATATTTGCTATACCACCATAAAATTGAAAACTGGGAAGAGATAGACAGTTATTTATATACTCCTTTCTAGAGGGGGATATATTAAAAAAAGCAGTTTGTAACTTTAAAAAACAATTAGCAATGAACCTTCGTTTTATATAAATAAATTCCCCAAAATGGGATAAACCTTGGAGATAGGTAATCATTGCATTAATATAGGATAGGGAGGATTAGGACTTTTTAACCTATATAGAAGTATAATCATACATTTAAAGCCAACACTTCATAAAGTCTGAACATATAATATTGATATCCCTAATCACTTTTTGGGTGTCTTCAATCATGATTAAAATTAATTCCAAATGTACAGAGATTGTCACTTCTAAAAGGAATTTTCAAAAGTTTATTTTTTCCACATAAGTATAGTCAATTTCAGATATAATTTGTCCAGCTATAGAGTAGTTTTATATTTATAGACATATAATAATATTAATATATTTATTACAATGGACAATTTAAATAGAGAGTCGTTGACACTCAGGTCATTTCTTAAACCAAAATCACACATATTGGCCCTGTTTTGCATGCATAACATTTTGGATAAAGAGTACTAGACACTTATACAGACGAGAAGGTGGATAATTATTTGAATACATATATGCTATCCACATAGTCAATGTTCAACACACCGCAAAGTGGAATATAGTAGAACCTCACATCGCATAACTACATCTTGACTGATATTTTATACTAAAAAATACTGAACTATCACAGCTACAGTTTATAAATACAAAGGGGATAACAATGCTAATATCCTATTCTTGACTACCGTATTCACACAGATATTAATCAAACTGAATGTAAGTCATACATTTGACACAGATCTGGCTCAATCCCTTAAAAAAGATCCCAGATCTATGTCAATATTAAGACCTAGCGGTGTTAAGGTTTTGAGGGCATAGATCCAGTATGTTTCCTGTCTGGATATTTTGATTACAGGATTCCCTCCTCTCCAACTAGGTCTAATTTTTTAATACCTACAAATTTAAGACCGCTTGGGTCCTGACCATGACAATCTTTAAAATGCTTTGATACACTGTGTTGTAGCAGACCCTTTTCTATATTTCTTACATGTTCTGCAATACGAACTTTGAGTTTTCTGGTAGTCCTCCCAATGTATTGTTTGTTGCAAGGACATTGCAACAAATAGACAACGTAGCTTGAATTACAGTCAATCATATCTTTTATTTCATAGGTAACTTGAGAAACTTACGATTTTATCATTTTAAAACTTTTTTGAGAGTTTGGATGTAGTTTGCAACCTTTGCAAGTTTGACACTTAAAAAACCCTGTTGTTATCGTACTGTAACTGGTTTCAGATAATCCTTTTTTAAACAGCTAGGGGCTAATCTTTGTTTGAGATTGGCTGCCCTGGTAAAGATAATTTCAGGTTTAGATGGTAATATCTGTTGTAGCATTGGGTCCTTATGTAAGATGCCCCAATGTTTGTGTATGATCTTCCTAATATCTCTAGCTGAATTACTATACCTAGTTATAAATGGGACCGATGTTTTATCCTCTTTTCCCCGTCTTGTGTCTTTGATTTTATACAAATACAAAGAATGTCCCCGGCGCAAAGTGTAGTGATGATGATTACAGTACCATATCAAAAGAAAGTCCTGGTTGAAAAGTCAGTCCTGATAGTAGAATGTTTCATCAACAATAAAATGAGGTGGAATTTCTTCTAGGCGTAGTTCCCATACACTGTCTGCAATTACAGATAAAGAAAAAACACCATTGCGCAGTATACAGACTCAATTGCCCCAACCTGGAAAGGAATATCCCTACTTACAGGATACTTTCTTGTTCATTCAGGGGAGAGGATCTGTTGTTCAGCTCTTTTCCTCCACCTTGATCTCCACGGACCCCTCGTGGTTCCTAAGGCGGCTCTCTTCAACTCGATCTGTGTCTTTCCAGGAGCAGCATACACCGCAACAGCCGTGGTTGGAGAGAATTGAAAGACAGCCTAGTGTACTCCGCAAAAATTTATTTAACAGTATTAAAAAGCAGCAATGTTACACTCACATTTTGTATGGGCAATCATGCCGCTCGAGAATGCCGTCCGCAGCTTGTAACCACTCTATGGTGTGATGTCCACGAGGTTGCGCGCCGACCGATGACGTCAGTGGCGCAGCGCCCGGAGTTCTCCCCACACCACAAGGTACAACGCGGGTGACGGCTGACAACGTGCACTGTACTAGGCTCCTCCCTATGCGTTTCGTGACGCTACGTCACTTCCTCAGCATCACGAAACGCATAGGGAGGAGCCTAGTACAGTGCACGTTGTCAGCCGTCACCCGCGTTGTACCTTGTGGTGTGGGGAGAACTCCGGGTGCTGCGCCACTGACGTCATCGGTCGGTGCGCAACCTCGTGGACATCACACCATAGAGTGGTTACAAGCTGCGGACGGCATTCTCGAGCGGCATGATTGCCCATACAAAATGTGAGTGTAACATTGCTGCTTTTTAATACTGTTAAATAAATTTTTGCGGAGTACACTAGGCTGTCTTTCAATTCTCTCCAACCACGGCTGTTGCGGTGTATGCTGCTCCTGGAAAGACACAGATCGAGTTGAAGAGAGCCGCCTTAGGAACCACGAGGGGTCCGTGGAGATCAAGGTGGAGGAAAAGAGCTGAACAACAGATCCTCTCCCCTGAATGAACAAGAAAGTATCCTGTAAGTAGGGATATTCCTTTCCAGGTTGGGGCAATTGAGTCTGTATACTGCGCAATGGTGTTTTTTCTTTATCTGTAATTACAGACAGCACCTGGGAACTACGCCTAGAAGAAATTCCACCTCATTTTATTGTTGATGAAACATTCTACTATCAGGACTGACTTTTCAACCAGGACTGTCTTTTGATATGGTACTGTAATCATCATCACTACACTTTGCGCCGGGGACATTCTTTGTATTTGTATTTGTATGTTATTGGATTGGAACAATCTATTGTTTATTGCCCCCTTGGCTGCATATGTAATCACACCAAAGTCTCTCAATTGATGTAATCACATACAATTAGTTCATCACTTGGATCAAGCGCTGATAGAGAGTTTTTTAGTTAGTATTGTATTTCACGGTCTTTGATTTTATACTGAATTAGCTCTGCTCTATCCACCAAGGAAACCTTTCTGTATGCATCTTCTACTATATCCTTTTTGTAGTGTCTATCATTAAATTTTACCATTAAATCTTTGGCCTGTTCATCAAACACATGTTTCTTAGTGCAATTGCGTCTTAATCTTTGCATCTGGCCCAATGGAATGTTGTTTAACCACTTTTCTGAGTGTCCACTGTCTCCCAACAAAAAATTATTTGTATCCACACTTTTAATTAATGTTTTTGTCTCAATTTGACCTTTGTCAATGTAAATGAGTAGATCCAGGAACTCAATCTGGTTTTTACTATACTTAGTGGTGAACTTTAAATTGTATGGATTATTATTTAATCCTGCCAAAAATAACTCCAAAAGGTCTACACTTCCCTCCCAGATCAGGAGGATGTCATCTATGTACCGATACCATGATACCAGGTTTGCGCCAAATTCGTGATTGGACCAGATAAACTGGTCCTCCCACATACCCATGAAGATATTTGCATAATTTGGTGCAAACCTGGTACCCTTGGCGGTACCCCTCACCTGGAGAAAGAACTTGTCGTCATACCAAAAATAGTTGTGACCTAGAATATGTTTAATGCAGTCAACAATGAAATCTATCTGTGCTGATTCTAAACTATTGTTATGTATCAGATTATTTTTAACCGCCATACAGCCCTGTGTGTGGTCGATCAGTGTATACAGCGAACACACATCACATGTCACCAAAATATAGCTTTCCTTCCACTCGATATCTCGCAGAATATTTAATACCTGAATTGTGTCTTTCAAGTAAGATCTGAGTTGGCTCACAGGTTCTTTCAAGAACTGATCTATATATCAAGATAAATTTGAGGTGAGGGCCTTGATACCGGACACTATGGGGCGACCTGGTGGGTAGATGTGATCCTTATGTAGCTTGGGTAGATAATAGAAAATTGGGATTCTAGGTGATTCTATATGCTATATGCTGTCCTCTGTCGCTGCCGAGCTTCACTGCAGGATGCCGTCCTTCTCTCCCTCTGCAGCTGGCTGCTGTCCTCTGTCGCTGCCAGCTGCTGACCGCTATATATACATACATACATATATATATATATATATATATATATATATATATATATATATATATATATATACACACACACATATATATATATATATATATATATATATATATATATATATATATATATATATATTATATATATTACATACATACACACACCAGAATATATGAGTTCTTCAGTATTTGTTGTTACCTTTTTTTATTTGGACCAAGAATTTGTGTCATGGGACAAGCTTTCAAGAGTTTTCCTCTCTTCCTCAGGTCAAGCAATACCATAAATATATACACACATATACATACACACTGTGTGTGCATGTCTTTGTATGTGTGCGCATGTTTATGTGTGCGTGTGTGCATGTTTATGTGTGGGTGTATATGTGTGCGCATGTGTGCGTGTGCGCATGTTTGTGCGTGTATATGTGCGTGTACGCATGTATGTGTGAGTGTGCACATGTATGTGTGCGTGTGCGCATGTTTGTGTGCGCGTGCGCATGTTCATGTGTGTGTGTATATGTGTGCGTGTGCGCATGTATATGTGCGTGTATGTGCATGTATGTGTGCGCATGTGTATGTGTGCGTGTGCACATGTGTATGTGTGCATGCATATGCGTGCGTGTGCATATATATCTATATCATACACACACATACATACACACCTAAGCTCCGCAGGGCCCTGTGCCTGCAAAATGTCTCTGTAAAGTGCTATGTAAAACTAGAAGCGCTATACTGTACAAGAACAAGCCATTATTAATTTTAATAACACACACATTGAATTGTACACATTCACATACACACAAAATTAAATATACATATTGTTTACAGTATGATATATAAATATCTGATTTTAAATGAGTTGTTAATATTTAACATTAACTACACACGTGGAATGGAATAAGGTTTAATTAATTCATTCATTCTGAGCTACTCTCCTTTTCTGCTGCTGTTGCTCTGTCAGTTCTGTGGGGAAGATCATGTGACCGGGCAATGACTGATACATTTGTGCTCCATGCTCGTGCATGGCTGTGTAGGGGGCAGGACTCACAAAGGGGTGTGCCAGAGCCTGTTACAGAAAAGGAAGGGGTTGTGCCTTTTTAAAAGGTTGCTATAGAAACAAAAATGATCGTTACATTACAATACATACAAAATTGTCTTTCAAAGTTTTTTTTAAAAAAAAAGAAAATGCTACAAGTATTTTCTCACAGTACAGAACTGATTTATTAAAAAAAAAACACACATGCAGGATATTGACTGAACTGCAGCTTTAACAATCAGCATGCGTGAGGAACCAGGAAATGGACATTTCTATACCAGCAGACAAATCATGAAACCGTCTTAGACTTTTAGATACTATAGCTACTGTAGTCCCATGCCTTTGCTTTGTGGGGGTTGGGGGGAAGTGAGATGCAACTCAATTGGTGTGTCTTACAGTACTGCACGGATGATCGTGAGGGATTAGAAAACAACTGTTTGAACTGTTTGCAAATGTAGTTATTTTCTAAATCTCAACATTGATTAAATATGTTAAAAAAAAAGCATAACTTAATGTTTTCCATTAACCATGAAGTGGTATAAAATCAATCAACATTGTGTGAAATTTTATTACCGGTTAAGACATGTAATTGAATCACAGTGCATAGTGTGCTGTCCAAAATAATACTGTAGTGTGGCAAAGTTTTAAAAGCATGTAGCTAGTAATACTGACTGTATAAAAAAAAAAAGGCAACATTTAAAAAAAAGTGATATTAGAGTTCCATCGAACTTCTTTCTTATCTTTTAACGGTCAATTTCAAAGTTTCGTTTCTGGAAAAAAAATTATGCTATAAATTCCGGTAGTGCGCATGCGTCAAGTCACGCTCTAGTGCACATGTTAACAAGCATTGACGGGCTATGGCAAGCATACAGTACACTATACTTGGCTGCTCTCCTCGGCGCCTCGCGGCACTCCCATTGCTCGGCCTCTGCGTCAAATGGCGCGCAGAATCATGTGCCGTCACGTTGCCATGATAATTTGACATCGGCACCCTGATGATGCATTGCTGAAAAGGAAGGTACTATAAATGGATTACGGAGTTTTTGCACGATCCCCCCCATAATATCTAGCACCTCCCCCAGAGGAATTAAAGTTAATACTGTATAGTACATTATATTTACCTTTATTATAAACTTTGCCAACCGGGTGGAGATGAGCCAATATCAGAGGTGTATTGTGCGTACAAGCTGGGGTCACTCATGTAGTCTGCATTATATTTATCTTCATTATATACGTTGCCAACCGGGTGGAGATAACCCAATGTCAGGTGTGTACAGCATTGTGGATAACAGCCGGGATCACTCATGTAATAAGCATTATACAGTAGTTGACAGGTGCCTGCTGAAGCTGGTAATCAGACAGGGCCAGGTAGCAAGGATTGCTGCTCAACAGGTTTTCAGTCACGGTCGGCCCGTTATTGCAATAGTATTGGGAAGCCGGTTTGGGTACCTGTACACTGCAGGGTCGGGAAGTACGTACTGTATGAATCTTAAATGGATGAAACCCGACCTTTCTTCTTTTGTAGTCGCAATGAGCAAACATACTGGCAAAAGCTGGGAGCGTAGACCAATATCCTCTTGCACAGGTATCTCCCAGAGGAGGGGTTTTGCGAAAAAAGCAATCCTCAATAGTTAATGTTTGCCTTATCGAATGTTTCCAGCCACGTTGGTTCGGTGAAAATTTGAAGAATTCATATTTTTTAATTATATAGTTGTAAATCTCTGCTAAATTTGCTTTCTTATCTGTTCCAGCATTATTTGCATAAAATACAGATGCAGTGGCAGTTATTCGAACAAATCTCGAAATGGATTTCGAGATTTGTCCGTTATCCTCACTATTTTTGCCGGGGCAGACATAATGGCCCATCGTATTAACACAATTAAAATTGTATTACTAGTGTATTTTAGCAGGGGGTCTCCAAAGCAGAACCTTATTGATTTGAGGTCTGGGGATCCCCTGCTTCCCGAGATAAAGGCCCTGTTATGGGTTGCCGGTATCTCCTATGCATGGAAATGTCTCGCGTCACGTGATCGCGACATTTGAATGCATAGGAGATATCGGCACCCAATAACAGGGCCTGTATCTTGGGAAGTAGGGTGTCTCCAGACCTGAAATAAATGCGGTTCAGCTCCAGAGACCACTGCTACTGTAATGTTTCAAATTAAATAAAGCCCCAGCGATCGCCTGTGAGAGGCGCGCAGTTAGAGTGACTGATTCACCCTATCTCTTACTGCTCGTCTATTACAGACAGGCAGAGCCCGGTAGGACTCACACAGCAGCGACCCCTGCTGTGTTAATCCCATGGGCCATTAAGTATGCAACTGAATATATCGCAACTCCACGCGGCACAACGCAAAATTTACCAAGGTAAATGTTCGAATAACAGCCGCTGCATCTGTATGAGAAATGCATAACTACATTGTGGTTTGGTATAAGGACTTGACATGATGTTCATCCAACAAGCGCAGGGATAGCAATGTAGAATAACGGGACAAGCATTGTGTATACTGTGGAGATTTTAATTATGAAACGCCTATATTTGATAACGTCTTCAGCGATCAAGGTCAATTTACAATGGATGATTGTAGTGGCCACTCTTTTTTTCTAGTTTTTAAACACCAGCAAATTGACTATACACAACTCACTGGTAGCCCTGTGCAAAGGGATTCACTTTAGCCATCTGGCGGAAACATGCAGAACTACACCCAAACAAATCACAATCACAGTTATAATGGAAAATCAACAACAGTAAACATGCGTGTGATTGACAGCCTTCACGGAAGATTAAAGGGTGAATGCTGTGTGGAATACAGAAGACTACGAAAATGGCGCCGACAAATTATCGAATAATGGCCGCTGCATCTGTATCTGTTGTCTAAATTCAGCATAGGTTGAACTTGAGGGACATATGTCTCTTTCCAACCCCATCTACTAGGTAAATGTGCAACTAAACATTTATCACCTTCAATATCAGAGCCACTCATGTAATTGAATGTGTAATTTGGGAAGTGTGAAGTATAGGTTTATTATATACAGTATGTTCCTTTTATGGATATATTTGTTAACCATATATGGTTGTAGTTAAACATTTGAGATTTTTGTTTTAGGCATCATTAACCCACTTTTGTGCTAAAGAGGCCATCTAGGCATGGATTACCCATGCAATATTGAGATGATCTGTAACAACTCTAATTTATCAAATGTAGGCATCCTTTTTAAGATTACTATTACTTGCTAATCACTTTACTTATGACATATCCTGGTTTCCAAAGAGTAATTTTATGAAGAAAGTTTTTGTTTTTAATTTTCATTTCTTTCAATCGTTAACAAACAAAGTTTAATGTGAATTAAACTCTTTGGATTGCATCCAAGTGCCTCAGATATGGGGCAATACAATTTAACACATAAAATGTGCATTTTGGTACAATACTCAAGTGTTTTCTCAGTTGTGCCAAATGTCAAATGACTTTAATCTGGAGCAGATTATTATTTTTTGGGCACAAAAGAAAGGGAAAAAATAGTGCAACAATTCTGCATAACTTGATGTACCCCAGCTGAACATTTGTATTAATAAACTCTTTCTACTGACAAAATTGCAAGCTGAAGCATACAGAGCAAATCTTAGAAAATAATTGATATATTTGCATTGTAATAAAAACTGTAGCTGGCAAATTCTAGTTTTGCTAGAATGGAGTGAAAAAGTAAGATTTTACTTAAGTAATGGAAATGAGCAAATGATGGCTACAGTATTTCTGGCTTCCTAACCAAAAATGCTTTATTATGCTACATGAGCAAGCTACTTCCTGCATGAACAATGAAGGATAACATGACCAATTACAAAATATATTGATAATAGAGTGATGTACCAGCTTGGCTTGAATGATGAGAAAATGTTAAAGCTCTTTATGATTACAAACCATATACAGTAGTTTAGGAGACTATGGCCGGGATTCATTATTTCCAAATGGGGGATATAGCACCCCGCCTTGGCATTCACCGCTATTCAAGTCAATTGTAGTTAACTGTGGATTAGGGTGTCATATCAGCACTTGGTGAGACTTTCCAATATGGATCTCATTCATTGATCTAGGCTAGAATTTGCAGTAAATGTAGGAAACATTTTCTCCATACCTACTGTTCTACATTCTTGTAAATGGTTCTACTGGAAGGCACATTTTTAAAGATGAATTGTGTTTTCAGAGCATGCATATTAACCTGATTTTTGAGCCAATTATTTGATGGTCTTAATTATAGGAACCATATGTCAAATAGCTCTTCATTTTTTTTTATTTTTTATTTTTTATAAATTACTACCCAAAGCACAAAAGCTTGACATAGTTTTGACATATCCTAGGGGATAAATGTAAAACATGTCTCTTGTTAAACATAACACAGGAATGCATGTTCAGAATGATTCACATAATTAGTGGTCACAATGACTAAGGTCTAAAACTTAATAATGAATATGGAACTTCAATCCAATGGAAAAAGTCTCGTCGTTTTTACATCACCAAGGTGCAACTGTAAGGAAGGAATGATATAATGTGTAATTGATAGATTTTGTTACTTATCTTCTTTAATGACCGAGAGTCATAATGAGCCAGTTTTGTAAATCACTCTTGAACTGAAAGATTTTATTAACTTCAATAAGTTTTTTTGTATTTCTCCCTAACACATGATAAAATGTGTACTGTTTGACTTCTGAAATTAAAGATATCATATATTTTTCATGGAACACAAACAAGTTATGGCAACAAAAAAAGTGACAACATCTTCCCACCATGCAGAGTACAACGATAGGGAACATTTACAATATCAACATATTCACACATTAGGGGTTCATTACTAAACCTTTCTAGCTGCCAAACTGGTGCAATGTTTGTGCAAAAGAATTACACCAGATTGATCAAAGGAAAAAAACTCCAATTGATTTCAATGGGATTCCTTTTGAGGAATAGAGCTCAGTTTTTGCACTGGTGTTCCCTACTTTTGCAGCTGGGAGACTTTATAAGATTTGGTAGAAGCACTGCGTGTTATGTGATGATGAAAAGCCTGGTTTTGGGACCTGTCTAAGATTTGAGAGTGAGCTCATAAGGATTCTTTATAATTTCTTGACATTTTCCAAAATCTATTTTTTTAAATGACTGTATTTTGGAAAATTGCACATCCAGTATTAAAGCTACAATGTATAACAAACAAATAATATCTAACATTATAGCAGGTAAGAGGGCTTTTGTCTTAAAAGATTAATGTTGAACTTATGATAAGGTTTGTTAGAATATCCTCTTGTGATTGTTCTACTATTCTGCCTATGTTACAAATCCTCCTCAGGGAGGCAAACAGATCACTACAGTATATTACGTAGATGTCATTAGAATATTACAGGATACTTTGATTTTCCATACTGAAAACATAAAAAAATTAAGATCATTTTCATACATTATTAAAACAAATTTACCAGTTCTTAACTTGTTTTACTGTTATTCTAAAAGAACACCTTCATCTACCTATACCCTTAGAGCAATTGCTTTTCTGCAACACACACATACACACTCATGCCAACTTAACTTCTATTGTGCATGTAGCCTTCTTTCCCTATGCCTAAGGTAAACTACATGGATGAGTACGCGTGCTGCTATACCTGTTGGCTTGCAGAAGGCTTAAACCTCTGCTTCTGGGAGCCTGGGGTGATCTCTCTCTCTCTCTCTCTGTTTGGTGCAGTGCCTCCACCTATGGGGATCCCAGAAGCGCGAGATGATTCCACATAGGACTCAATAAACACTATACACTGGGTATAAGGTAACTTCTTTACTAACACTATTATAAGCAGCACACAGCACACCCCGAATACAATATCCCCGCACACAACGTGGTTTCCCCCCCAAAGTACTGAGTGTGCCCTGGGCATCTAAACACCCAGAGTCAGCAATCACAATCCCATCCAAAGTGTGAAGTTACGCTACCCCAAAGTGTTATGGACCGTTGGTGCAGTTAAGATACCTGCCTGGGCATTCCTGTAACCAGGTGTCGCTGGATGGAACAAGTGATCAGTCAGGTCCCACGACGTGGGGCCTCCAATAATCCCCTCACTCCTTATGTGTCCGATCTGCCTTGTGAAGTGCGAGCTCCAGCTGGAGGGTCTCACACAATGTCTATAGTGCCTTCGCCTGGTCCCAGGCTGCAGGGTACCGCGTGGCCGTCCACTCACCGGTGTACTGTAACTACAGTACTATAGAGCTAATGGGGAAGCATCTCTATCTGGGGCCTTCCCTACAATACTGGGCTACTGTGAGTCAGGGCCTAGCTGGGACCTACAGGGCAATACTGGCCTAGTCCAGGGAAGCACTGCTCTATGGACCCTATCTGCTCCATTGACTCCCTCAGCAGCACAGACGCAAGTCTCTGTTGCGCCAAATTATCTCCTGCTCTCACTCAACCCTTTTGGCTTGGCTGGCCTATGTGATCCCCTCTGCAGGAGGACTCTGGGACATGTTGTCCCTTGCGGAGCCATGTCAAGATGGCCACCGCAACTATTAGCTACTGCGCATGCGCGACACGTCTTCTGCGCATGCGCAAAACTAAGAAGGCCGCCGCCACCTCCCAAGTCTGTCGTGGAGCTCTGACGGCTCTGGCAGCACAACGCAGCTGCTCCCCCTCACCGGAAGTAAGGAGGGGGCTCTGCTACATGCAATTTAAATGTAGTCCTTATTTTCTATCACTTACCAATGTGAATTCTTGTTCACAAAATACTGTTCTTCTATGGAAATCTGAGAGATCAAGATTCAAAACTATTTTTTTTTAATAATGACTAATAATGACTAGTCCACAACTTGCCCAAAGGCCCCAGTTAGACCAGATCTCTATTAAAGGTGTTGTAGGGAAGGCCCTAGATAGGGACCATCCCATTTGAGATTCAGCACCAGCACCACTGCGCCGTCAGATGGACGTCTACATGGCGACCTGTGGCCTTCAGATGAGACCGCATGTGACCACCATCTGTAAGGCGTGAGGGGATTTATGTTGGAGGCCCCGCTGTGTGAAACCTGATCCAACACCGTTTCTCAAGTATTCCCTGGTTGGGCCATTGACCAGGATGGTACCCACCGTACACGAACCTTTAACAGGGGGTAGCGCTACCTCATATTTGGGTGTGGGATTGTTCTGCGGACAGCAGGTGTTTTAGGTGCCCAAGGCACCCTCAGTATTTTGTGGGAATCACACCGGGGTATTGTATCTGTGTTGTTCTTATAAAATTGTGTATTGTGTTGTTACAAACTGTGGGGTTACAGTAAACCAGATATATACATATGGTGTGGTATATGGTGAGGAATCATGCCACCAATGCTGGGATCTCTCATAGGAAGAGGCGCTGCACTTCAAGGAGAAAGAGCTCACGCAAGGCTCCCAGAGGCGGAGACTTAGACCTCCTGTGAGCAAACAGGTATAGCAGCATGCATAGTTCCCTTAGGCATAGGGAAACACTATTATGGTTTATTTGTAAAGTGAAACATACTGTACAGGACCCCTATAAGCTCATACTGAACCCAAAAAATAACCACAACATATATATATATATATATATATGCGCATACGTGTCAAAGAAGAGTGCTACTGAGCATGGCAATATATATTTAAAACCAGAGACAGACCATGAAACACAGACAGAGCCCAGTGCTACACCCAAAGAAACTAATACACAGTACAGTGCCTAAATATATATATATAGTTTCAAGGACGAAACTAGTAGGGAGGAGGCTCTAAGACAAACTTTCAGCATCCCTATCCAACATCACATGCCAGCAGAACCCCCTGCTCATTACTGGACATTATATCCAAATTTCGGCCAAAATCTCGGCGGAGTGACGTCAGCGGGCTAGTCTCGCGAGACCAGAGGATCAACCAGGAAGTCACGGAGAAGGGCTGCAGGCAGGAGGCGGCAGAGGAGAACCAGCACGGTGCTTCTTGGCGTTCCACGTGAAGGATCCATACAGCAACTCCAGGCAGCAGGACGGAGAGGATTATAATATCCTACATGCTTGTTTACATCCGCTACTTTGTAAGTAGCGATCTACTTTTGCGCATATATTTTAACTAAACGTACTTCACTATATTTTGTTTCTCTTCATTTTATTTCAGAATCATTGGCAAACCATACCCCCATTCTACTTATGCTCAAATTTATTATACAGTTAACAGTCATTTGCGCCGTTGTTTCCGCCCTTTCCCCATATATATGCTATTGTGTGTAGCTGAACATTAGGCAGCAACTGTTAATATTTTGGATGTAAATTGTATGTTTTTGCGCACTTAGTATTCTATAGTATATATATATATATATATATATATATATATATATATATATATATATATATATATATCTTTTGAATAAAATTGTCTTTTACTTTAACTCTTTGGCTAAAGTGTTGTAAGCCCTTGAGCACCTCCAAGGCAGACCACGTTTCAAGGGTCAGAACACTAATATAAATTCTTAATAACCTGTACATTACCAGGAAGAATGATTTATAATAAATCTGTCAAAATTAGTTGCATAGTTCTAAGTCTGATTGAAGCTCTTATTAACCTGTATAATACCAAGAAAAGCTCTCTGTATTAGATTTGTCACAATCAAACTGCACGCAATTTCCCATGAGTGTGGAAGGTGGAGTGGAGTAAGCTTTAACGATTTAAAAGTGGGAGGGGGTGAGCTTCAAACTAGGGAAGGAGGAGTCACCCTCCAAATCAGCCAGGACCAGCTGAACAAGAATTACAAAACATTCAGGACACCTATAAGCTCATATTGAACCCCCAAAATAACCACTATATATATATATATATATATATATATATATATATATATATATATATATATACATACATGCATGCGCATAAGTGTCAAAGAGGAGTGCTACTGAGCATGGCAATATATATAAAGACTCTTTGATAAAGTCGTAAAGACGAAACGCGTAAGATAATTGTTTTGTATGTCTTTTTAATTCGGGCTTTTATTCCATAATAAAGTTTTTTTCTTGCACGTTGCCGCCAGCCTGATATTTTTGCAGTGCTCAGAGTCCTTTCACCTACCTTATGCTGAATGTGTACTTTGTGTTACATGCTGACAAGGGCTAGAAAAACGTAGTACTTTATGTACAGTACTACTGTACAGTAGGTGTATTACATTTACAGCTAAAGAGTAAAAACGTCTTAAAACCAGTGAACACTTTATAAACACTTTATAAGACAAAACTTATTTTTTATTATATGAAAAACATTCCCAGTACATTTTTAGTTGATTATTGTGAAATTAAGTTAACAAGTGTTCATCCCCATAGCCGTGGGTGTTCCAGGGAAGACGCCTTTTATGCCTTAAAAAGGCATTGATGTTGTCTTTCAAATCTCGGAAAAGAACCGGGTTCATAATGAAATGCCGACAGAGTAGAAGGGAATAAATCCCAGTTCTCGGGGTTTAGAAGATAGATGGACGAAGGTATATAAAAAGTTCAATATGAATGATCACTTGAAATGGAGTGGAGCTCCAATTAAAGCTAAGTGAGCCTCATTAGACCAGTGCATAAATCTTCTATATGGAAAGTATAATAGTCCCTGTGATAAAGACAGACCTCTGTATCAAAAATCATTGTCATGTCTATAATACCACTGGGACAAACATCCTGGAGTGGCACTTTAGAGATGGTCAAACATTCTTCAATGCATATAGAAGTTGGAGTACTCACATAAAACGGAGCTCATCCGGATGCGTGCATCATGCCAGTGATAGTCAAAGTAGACGGTCCAGAGATCCAATGCGGGGCACAGCTGTGTGGAAGAGACGGGGGCTAGACACCAGTAAAATCTGTTAAAAAGCCTTTATTCCATGGTGAGTGAGGGGTACAGAGAGCACTCTGATGCGTTTCGGGAAATAATCCCTTTGTCCATAATATTTCTGCGCAAATTTGATGGCAGCGCTTTCTTGCCCCTATTGCCATCATAATTAACCACCTTAAATCCCTGAAGATACAACTCATAACTGACATGTTTTTCATATTGAGGAGTGCTAGTATGGTAACTTTTCAGCGCTTATGGAAAAGTATTTTCCCTGTATGCTCTGCGGGAGGTCTTTTAGCACCATCCCTGGGATCGTGCCCGGATCGAGTTGCATTTGAAGCTGGGTGCTGTGGGTCATGCAGCAGGTGTGCTTAATTCACTGGGCAAGGATAGATGGTCTGTGGGGTTTCACATTTGCACCATTACACCACTAGGTGCAGTGGGTGTTGATGGAAGAGATGTGCTACTGTCAGTGGGTGAGGGTACAGTATCTGGTAGGATACTTTCCTCCAGTTGTGTGCATTGTCTAGGCGGCGGATGGCGTTCCTCTAGGTCATTATCCTGCTCCTGCATTGGACATACAGGGGGAGGGACAGAAACAAAATAATAGAGCCCAGCAATGTCATTGTCAATGTTGCCCATGCCCATCTCCATCACCTCCATTCTCTCCAAAAGTTGATCCAACTTTGCATCCATTCTTCCCCTGTATTGCTGTGTTGTGATGCAAATTCTTCCATAGTCACTTAAAGATTCCAGTATGCGACCTACGGAACTCGGGCTCACAAAAGGTGTGAGGGTGGGATCTTGTTCTCTCTCTAAGAGGCTGGGTGATTGGAGGGGGACATCGGTGGGACAGGGGAATTGTTGTTCTGCTTCAGTTGTCAGAGGGCCACCTGGTTGTGCATCAGTGCGGCAGCGGACGTCTGGTTCAGCTTTGTCACGGGAAACTCCTGTGGCGGGTAGGATCTCGGTGGCCAGAACAGCAGGAAGCGTAGTAGGGGTCACAATCAGAGGGTCCGAGGCAGGTGGCAGACAGCGCAGTCAGGAAACAAGCAGAGGTCCGAGGCAGCCGGCAGGTAGCGACGTCAGGTAACAAGCAGAGGTCCGAGGCAGGCGGCAGGTAGCGAAGTCAGGAAACAAGCAGAGGTCAGCAACGAGGAGACTGGAACAGGACAGGGGAACAAGGACAGGTCTGGGGGCAGGGACTGAGAACAGGAACAAACAGGGACAAGCCAGATTACCAGCAAGGGCTTTTACTGTGAACAGACTTCTATGGTACAGGTACAGAAAACAGATCAGGATATCAGAAGCATGTGCATTAGGAATCTGACTTCAAGCAAAGGCAAAAACAACAGACAGGAAGCCAGCTATAAAGGACAGAGACAGGAGCAACAAGAAGACAGACAGACAGACAGAGGAACCCAGAGCCAACAGAAGGCAGCAACACACCCAGTGGACAAGGAAGCTATGGCTAGGCAGGAGGTCTAGGCGATCCTGACATTACTCCCCCCTCTCAAGAGCGTTCTCTGGACGATCCTCCAGGCTCTTCCCGGAGGCCTTGATGAAAAGTGGACTCAAGGTGACCCACCTCTGATGGTTTGTCAGCGGGCAGAGAGTACTCCACAGGTACAGACTGAAAAAGTCCATCAGAAAGCCGACAGAGGAATTCAATTCTCTCTCGGAACAGTTGAATGTCAGGATGCATCAACCCAAATGCCAGAGAATCTGTGAGCAGTAAGCTTGACTTTGCAGAGTAGGTCACAGGCTCAGCAGAGGATGCATCAGATATTCGTAGATAAACGGAAGAACGTGCGCTTGTCTTCACAGCAGGAGCAGAGGAGCCAGTAGATCCTCCTGACAACCCTCCAGGTTTAGCAAGGTGTCCCTGATGGAATGCCGACTCACGATGGCCTTCGGACAACACTCCATGTTTTGCAGGAACATAGGGATCAGCAACAACTCCGGACAACCCTCCAGGCTCTTCAGGGAAATCTTGATGGAAGGCCAACTTAATGTGTACGTCGAGTGCTGATGGGAAATCTGTGAGAGGTGCATTTATCCTCATCGCAAGAGCATTGGCATCAGCATCAAGAATATTAGGCATAGCAAGGAACTTCACCAGGGATCCGTCTAACGTCATAGCAGGGGCATCGGGAACAGATACATCAGGCTCTTCACATGCGGCAGAGGGGACATATTCACTTTCCGTGGTCTCTTTTTGTGACCAATATATCTCTTTTAGTTTTGGAATCTGGAACTTCCCAATGGATACGTTCAACTCCATTGCAGAGGCATGGACATCAGGAATGTGGGCATCAATGACGGGTGCAGACTTTTCACATGTGTAAGTGGGAACATAGAATTCACGCTCCTTAAGTGACTGCTGTTTCGTGGTATCACCTAAATTCTCATTAAGACCAGCTATTTGATTTTTCAGCTCTTGAAGCTGTCCTTCTGCACTTCTTTTCCCACTCAATGCAGTTGTCAGTTCGGCTTCTTTGGAGTTGAGTCGCGACTCCATATCTCCCAGCTGACTCAGAGTAAAGCTTAACTATGTTTCATCTTCTTCATTTCTGATCTGCAGCTGCCGGTACTCCTCCCGGGCATTGTCCAGCTCCAGCTGCAGCCAGACCTTATCACGGGCTGTGTGGTCCAATAATTTGCAGGCATCGGCCATTTTGACCTCATAGCGCTGTGTCAGGCCAGCCACTTGACAGACGGACACCTTCTCTCTCTCCTCCTTTTTGGCAAGCTGTGTCTTGAGCTCAGCGATCTGCGCCTGCAGCGCTGTGAGCTGCTGAGATGTGTGTTCAGCTGCTAGCTTTAGCTCTTCCTCCAGCGAGACTCTGGTTATGCTCAGTGTGGCCTTCAGCTCCTCATGCTGTTCTTTGGGGGGACACTGGGTACTCAAATAATCTTGCAGCATCCTTATTTTGTAGGCAGTCTGGAAACTTTCTTCCTGCAGAACTCGCTGCTTTTCTTCAGCATTCACCCAATTCTCTTTGGTGTCCTGCAGATGTGTACGCAGTTCACGCAGCTGACTCTGCAGCATATTTTCTGCTTGTGTGCGCCGCTCCAGGGAGACACATTCTTCTTGCAGCACTCTCTCTGCATTCTGCAGTGCTGTCTGCACGTCTAACTTTTCCTGGGCCAACTGTTTCTTCTCCTCTCCTAATTCATGGAGTTTCTTATCTCCTTCACTGACTTGGATATAGAGATTCTTGCACTCTTGGGTTACAGTTTAAAAACTGATATTTAACCCTTCGAAGATTTCTCTCATAGAACGTATCTCTGTTGTCAAGTAGCATCTCTCCTCCCGATCGACTTCCATCTCTTTTTTGAAGTAGCAAATATCCTCATGGGAGACTTTAAGCTCTGTATTAAGCCTGTCAATTTCCTTCATAGAGATTTCCAGGAATTCGTTACTTTTAGAAGCGTGGCGCCGATTCTCAGCAGCATCATCATATGCCTTCTCCAGCTCACCTGACATAACATCCAGGTCACTCTCCAACTGGTGCTTTTCTTTTTCCTGGAGAACACACTTAGCAATTGCTGAGGATAGACCGCTCTGTAGTGCAGCCTTAGCTTCTTGCGCTTTATCTAAACGTCCATGAAGACAATCAATCTCTTTTCGTGCAGCTTGAAGCGTCTGAGTAGGAGCATCTTTCTTCTCTTCCACTATTCTTGGGATACGTCTGTGAGTTGCCTTAAGCTGCAGCATATCTCTTTCATCAAATGCAGACTCTGAGGTTACATTTTCATTCTTAATTCCTTCTGCAACTTCCACAGTAATGCCTCCCTTCTTTTTCTTCTTCTTCCTTGCTTTGAGTAGTTCTGAAGAATCAGTGGTAATGTGTTCACATTTACTGCTCAAGACTGTTTGAGTGGGAGCCATAATTAAACCACACTTCCCAAGAAACCAGTAAAGAGGAAATGTGAAACAGAAGCATTAGAATGAACAACAGGAATATTAGACACAGAAAGACACAAGATACAGTAGGAGAGCTGACCCTTTGAGACTTTAACATCAGTCACAGAGATTACAAATGCAAGGAAAAACATAGACAGAGAAACAAACCTGTAGTTATATCTGAAACTTTAGAAATCAGGGGTAGGGATATCATACAGACAGAGAGAACCTGCAGTTACATCTGAATCTTTAGGCATCAGGCGTAGGGATATCATATAGACAAAGAAAACCTGCAGTTGAATCTGAAACTTGAAATATCAGGCATAGAAATATCATAGACAGCAGGAAACTAATACAGAGAAAACTTGTAGCTAGACCTGAAACTTTTGACATCGGACATAGGAATATCAGACAGAGAACCCTGCAGTCAAATCTGAAACCTTTGATATCAGGCGTAGGGATATCATATGTTGCAGAGAAACAAACTTTAGGGGAACTTGCAGGTAAACCTGAAACCTTAGAACCAATCATATGAAAAACTATAGATGCAAGAAAATCAAAGCATGCAGCAACAAAATAATGGGAGCACTTTTGTTTTTTGAAATGGGGACCCTGTGAACAGCAGTGGTCCAACCAGGGAAAGCAGTAAATAAAGGTAACCGTCTTAAATAGAAATGTGAGTCTGAAAATCTGCAGTGGCCCACCCACAATGCAGAGACAATTCTTGTCCAGGTAATGAAAGTCTGAAAATGGCAAAAACAGGTACTGCAGGGAGGGTTTTTTTTTTTTTTTTTTTTTTTTTGTAAAAGGGAATTCTTCTCAGGGAGAAAGTGGCACAAAAAACCCTGCAGAAACTTTTGCAGCAACAAAACCTTCAGGATCCCAACTGGGATTTCAAAAAACAAAACAAAAAAGTACTTATCTTCCTCCAAGCGGTTGGGGTCTGCTGAAGCAGGAAGGCAGAGAATCTGTTCCAGCGAGATCCAGAAGTGGCCTTTGCTTTCTGTCATGGGAGATTCCTGTGGCGGGTAGGATCTCGGTGGCCGGAACAGCAGGAAGTGTAGTAGGGGTCACAATCAGAGGGTCCGAGGCAGGCGGCAGACAGCGCAGTCAGGAAACAAGCAGAGGTCCGAGGCAGGCGGCAGAGAGCGACGTCAGGTAACAAGCAGAGGTCCTAGGCAGGCAGCAGGTAGCGAAGTCAGGTAACAAGCAGAGGTCAGCAACGAGGAGACTGGAACAGAGCAGGGGAGCAAGGACAGGTCTGGGGGCAGGGACTGAGAACAGGAACAAACAGGGACAAGCCAGATTACCAGCAAGGGCTTTTACTGTGAACAGACTTCTATGGTACAGGTACAGAAAACAGATCAGGATATCAGAAGCATGTGCATTAGGAATCTGACTTCAAGCAAAGGCAAAAACAACAGACAGGAAGCCAGCTATAAAGGACAGAGGCAGGAGCAACAAGAAGACAGACAGACAGAGGAACCCAGAGCCAACAGAAGGCAGCAGCACACCCAGTGGACAAGGAAACTATGGCTAGGCAGGAGGTCTAGGCGATCCTGACAGGCTTCTGTTGTCAGAGGTCTGTCTGGTTCGGATTCTGTTGTCAGAGGTCTGTCTGTTTGTGCATCGGTGTGGCAGGGGACGTCTTGGTCAACTTCAGTTGTTAGAGGGCCGTCTGGTTGTGCACCAGTGTGGCAGGGGATGTCTGGTTGGACTTCTGTTGTCAGGTGGATGTCTGGCTGTGCATAGGTAGTGATGGGGACTTCTTGTTCATCTGCATCTAGGGTAGACCGAGCGTCGTCTGGTTTGGCAACGTTCGCTTGAACCTATTCAATGCCCTTATTTATGACAGTTCCAATTTTCTTCCTGCAAAACCCTGGTCCAGGATGTTTTGCCTTGGTTTTTAGTGCCTTTTCTTATGGCACCATGGGCTTTCTGGCCCTCTTTTCCTTTGGCACGCAAACAGCTGATGCATTTCTCTTTCTATTCACAAGGACAGCAGCAGTTAGCTGCTTGTTGCGTGGGTAGACTTTGGACTGATCCAAGCCAGAAGATTAAGCACATACAGTATCTGGATAGAAAGCAAGTGCTTCAGAGACAGATCAGCCATTGTGGAGGACATTCATTTTAGTTGACCTTTTATGCACTGTAGCCCCGATTCGGTGGTACAGGTTCTTAACGAGGGTGTAAACATTAACATTACATGACAAATGCTGTGGATACTGTACTTTACTGTACGTTCATTGTGCTTCGTTTCATTTCTTTTCAAAAGCAGCAATGCCCAGAACAGTTATTTCAAAGGAGATGAGCATGAGAATATGGCAGATGTACCTGAAAGGACAACAAATAAGACATATCCAAGCCTGGTTAAATAGCTTGGGCCTCGATGTCACTCATAGCTGTGTCTGCTAAAGTATCATGCCCATGCAAAGACTAAAGTTATAAAGAACCTTGCAGTCATTGAGTCAACCATTAACGCCTCTGTATACCAAAGTATTCTAGAGTCAAATGTGAGGCCATCTGTCCAACAACTATAGCTTGGCCGAAATTGAGTCATGCAACAGGACAATGATCCCAAGCACACCACCAAATCTACAACAGAATGGCTGAAAAAGAAAAGAATCAAGGTGTTGCAATGGCCCAGTCAAAGTCCAGACCTCAACCCGAATGAAATGCTGTGACTGGACCTTAAGAGAGTTGTGCATAAACAAATGCCCACAAACCTCAATGAACTGTTGCAACGTTGTAAAGAAGAGTGGGCCAAAATTCCTCCACAAATGTGAGAGACTGATAAAGTCATACAGAAAATGATTACTTCGTTATTGCTGCTAAAGGTGGTTCTACAAGCTATTGAATCATAAGGTGTACTTAGTTTTTCACACATGGCTTCTCCATTTTGGCTTTATTTTTGTTAAATAAATCATGACACAGTGTAATATGTCATGTGTTGTTGTTGTTCATGTGAGGTTGTATTTACCTAATCTTAAGACCTGCTAAGGAACATATGATTGTTATTATGTCCTGATATGTAAAACCATATAATTCAAAGAGGGTGTACTTTCTTTTTCACATGATTGTAGATCTGCACAGCTTGCTTTATTATGACGTAAGATCTATATCAGAACAGAATCTCTTCATGTCTCTGTAGTGTCTTTGTTTCTGACACTTTCTCACATTTAACTGGAGCACAATCATACATTGCCGCAGGTGTCCATATTTTTTCCTTTATCTTTGCATTCTTTAATTAAACCGCATGAAGAATGCAGGTGGCTTTAATCTGGCAACACAGATGATGAGCTTTCATTCCTCTATAGGCTGATAGTATGATGACAGTTGCGGAGCATTTAATGCACTTATCTTTCTCGCTCCTTTCTTCTTTGTACACAAGCTCTGAGCATTTCTGAAGTGTTAGACTGCTATCCTGCTTTCTCTCAGGATCTGCTCTGATCTGTGAAATTTCCAACTCAAGACATAGTGATTTTCTCCTTTCATGCTCCCAGACATCCGCTGCCTTTTTTTTTTTTTTTATAACGTGTATTTTTTTGTTATTGAAAATACAGCATATATACATCATATTTCCAGTACTGTGACATGCATTATTCATATCTCGTATGTATAGTGGCTGAACACGAACATTGCTCATCAATACAGAGTTATAAGCAACGACATAAACTTAAATAATAAATAATCATAAAGTAAAATTCAGGTGGGGGGGGGAAGGGGAAGAGGAAGAGGGTGGGGAGGGGAAAGGAAGGGTGGGAGGCCGCGGCTCTGATCAACGCTTCAGGGGCCGATGTCTGGATTAATTTGTTGCTGCTGAGTGGGCTACTCCATCACCGGAGAACGCATTTAACTACTATTAAAGCAAAACGGTGGATCTCTCCACCCCAGAGATGTCTGTCTGGTCCAACCAAGGCGTCCAGACTTTTAGGAAATTTTCGCCAGTGTCATTGACTAAACTCGTCAATTTTTCCATCTGGCATACGAACCAAATTCTATTCCGGATTATGGGGATAACAGGAATTTCACTTTGTTTCCATAATGCTGCAATCTCGCACTGCACGGCTGTAGCAAAATGTGCTATTAGTTTAAGAGTTGCTTTTGTGAAGCCCTGTCGTGCTCTTCCCAAAAGAAAGAGACCGGGATCAAATGGGATGTCAAGGCCCAAAAGCCTCTGAAGCCAATTAATAAATTTTTTTCCATAATGGAATCAGCCGGGGGCAGGACTACAGCATATGTAACAGATCAGCGGATTCTCCACACTGTCTAGGACACAGTGGAGAACTACCGTTTACAAATTTGGATAGTCTAAGCGGGGTGAGGTACCACCTCATTAGGACCTTATATGCGTTCTCCTTTAATGTTGTGCAAATCGAGATCTTAGCAGCTGCTGTTGCTATTTGGGTCCACTCATCTAGATCTAGGGTCTCCCCTAAGTCCGTTTCCCATTTTAGCATGTAACCTAGCTTGTGGGTGACTTTAATTCCAGAACCGACCACTTCTCTATACATCTGCGATGTGAGTCCCTTCGTGTTAGTCTCTTTCAGACAGAGCTTTTCGAATGTTGTCAAAGGTGGATATGGGGTTGAATTATTGTAGAAGGCTCTGATCTGGAGGTATCTATAAAATTCTGAATGTGGGATATTTTTCTCTTCTCTAATTTGTGCAAATGATATGAGTTTGTTGTCTACCACCAGATCTTGTAATCTCATAATATTATGCTGTTTCCAAATTTGAAAGTTAGCGCTAGGCATACCCGGAGCAAAGTGTGGGTTACCCCATAGGGGTGTCATCAGGGTTTTTTTGGACGTAAGTCTGCATCTAAATTTGGTAACATCCCAGATTGCTAATGAATTAGTCATTGAGGATAGCGGCTGATGTATAGCGGATTTTCTTGCTATTTTTGGGGTCCATAATAGGTTGCTTAGTTCCAATGGGGAACAAGCTTTGCTCTCCAATGCTACCCATCGCTTCAAATCAGGGTGTGTTTGCCATTGGGAGAGTTGGCATAATTGGGCCGCTCGATAGTATGAAATCAAGCAAGGTACTGCTAAGCCCCCTTCTGTTGGGTGTTTCAGTAGGGTCTGTTTAGTAATTCTAGATTTTTTGCCCCCCCATATAAATGTAAAAATGGCGGATTGTAGTTCTCTAATTTCCTTCAAATTTAACGGCACTGGGAGGGTTTGGAATAAGTATAAGATGCGTGGGAGAATATTCATTTTTATGCTATATATTTTTCCTATCCAGGAGATATTGAGTTTCGCCCACCTTCTTATATCCTCCTTCAGTGTTTTAATTAATTTGGGATAATTTGATTTATATATTGATTTATATTCACTTGTGACAAATACCCCTAGGTATTTGATCGTTTTAGGCTGCCAGCGAAAGTTGAAGTTTAAAGAGATTAGTTTTTCTTCTGGTTTTGGAATGGTGACGTTCAAGGCCTCTGACTTTGACTGGTTTATTTTAAACCCTGAGATTTTGTTTAATTTATCTAATAGGCTGAAGAGATTAGGGAGAGAGGTGAGTGGCTTTGACAAGACCATTAGCACATCATCAGCATAGAGGGCTATTTTGTGGGTTTGATTATCTAATTTGAGACCGGAAATATCCGTGTTCTCTCTCACATGTGCCGCTAAAGGCTCCATACACATGGCAAAGAGTGTGTGAGAGGGGGCAACCCTGTCTTGTGCCACTCTTGATCTTAAATATGTCCGAGGGGAAGCCTTGATGCATAACTTTAGCTGTCGGACCAGTGCATAGAGCCATAATAGCTGATATTAATTTATTCTCGAAACCAAATGCTCCAAGCGTAGCTTTTAGGTATGCCCAGTCGATCCTATCAAAGGCCTTTTCTGCATCTAGACTTAACACCATAATTTTTACTTTTTGCGATTTGGCTATTTCTAACAGATCAATGATTCGTCGGATATTATCTCCCGCTTGTCTATCCTTAATGAAGCCGACTTGATCTGTGTGTATTAGTCTAGGTAGGATCTGACTTAATCTATTGGCAATCAATTTAGCATAGATTTTTGATATCTGTGTTGATAAGCGAGATAGGTCTGTAGCTTTTACAATCTAATGGGTCTTTGCCAGATTTATGAATTACAGAGATTGACGCTTGGAGCATGTTTTCGGGGAAGGGTTGTCCTGCTAAACCGCATTAAACATTTTGAGCAGGTATGGGGCCAAAATTTTACTGAATTTCTTATAATAGAGGCCCGAGAAGCCATCTGGCCCCGGGGCCTTCGAGGTCTTGAGGTTGTCGATAACTAGATCTAGCTCTTCCATGGTAAAATCAAGACTCAATTGCTCTCTCTCCTCTTCTGTCAGCTTTGGCAGCTTTGAACTCGAGAGGAATGACTCACGAGATCGTTCTGTATTCTGGTTATGTACTATTTTATCCCCATTATATAATTTCTCGTAGAATGACTTGAATTCTTCTACAATTACAGATGGATTGCCAGAGATAGAGCCTGAGGATCTTTTAATGGCTTGTATACTATAATTAGGGGGTCTGTATCTCAGCTGGTTGGCGAGCATAGTATCTGGCTTGTTTGCTTTATCGAAAAATTTCCTCTTTGACCAATTCAGGGATATATCAGCCTGGGATGTTAATAGAAGATTTAATTCTATTTTGGCATCTCTTATTGGTTTGAGTAGGTTGGGGTTATTGGACTGCTTATGTTTGTCCTCGAGGGTTTTCAATTTAGATTGTAATAAATTTATTTTGTATTCATGTTCTCTTTTCTTTCTAGACGCAATACTAATTAGTATGCCCCTGAGTGTGGCTTTATGTGCCTCCCAAAGGGATAGATAGGAGTCCACCGAACCGTGGTTTAGTTGGAAAAATTGATCTATTTCGTTGACTACTAATTTGGCGGTGTCAGGGTTTTTTAAGAGGGCTTCGTTAAGTTTCCAGTTTGCTCTAGGTCTGTCCAGAATTAGCTGGGTGCACCTTAGCTCTATAGGCGCATGATCTGACCATGAAATATCATGGATCCCTGTATGGGAGATCTGCGGAACCAGTCTGCTAGAGATAAAGAAGTAGAGTGGGGGTGTGAGAAAAAGGAATAATCTCTATCAGTGGGGTGTTGCTCCATCCAGATGTCTAGGAGATTATTCTCTTTCAGACCCTGGCGTAATGTGTATGACGCATGCTTAGTTTGCCGGGGCTGAGGGTTTGATCTGTCCATGGTAGGATTGAGGGCTGTGTTGAAATCCCCCGCTATTATTAAAGGGCCCTGTGCAACCTTGTTTAATTTATTGAAAACGCTTGTGAAGAAGTTGGGGTCCATATCGCCAGGGGCGTAGATAGATGCAATTGTTAGTGTTTGACCATTTATAGAACCTATTAGGATTATATATCTTCCGTTCTTATCTTTAATTATCTTTTCTGCTTTAAAAGGACACTTGTTATGGAATATAATTGCTACTCCCTTTGTTTTCTTTGAGGAGGATGAGAAATAGAATTGTCTGAATCTTTTGTCTAGATATTTTGGGGCTCTCTTTATGCTGAAATGTGTTTCTTGTAGTAGTATGATATCAGCTGTTTCCGCTGATAGTCAGCAAAAGCTACACGTCGTTTACCCGGGCTATTTAGGCCTTTCACATTGTGGGTTATGATTATTAACCTCATTACGGTATACCTAGTCGGAATGCTCTAACCTTAGTGTTTGGTGTATAGTGATTGTAGGTGATCTTTACCTTTTCTTCATCTGTCCATGACATCGGTGTCCCTCTGAGGGATCCTTCAGCGTAATGCGAGGCGAGCGGCCAGGTGGGAAGGGGGGAGGGGGGTAGGAAGGAAAAACAAGGGATGAGACATACAAAAACTTAACAACGGAGATCCTTGTGGGGTCTGGGACTCCAATGGATCTCTTGCCTTTGAAGGAAGGCTGGAATTTCGTACACCAGAATCTGGTGTACGATGGACCAGGTCAAATCGGTCTTCTCCCTTCCAAAGGACTTGGGTGATTGTCCTGTGGTTACACAGGACATTCTGAATCGGCAACATGGCAAGGGCCATGGGGGTGGGTGGCTCCCTCCCTCGGCCTTGCATAAACAATGATATATAAACACACACATAAATATTAAATAACGTTAACTGTGAAGTTAATAAAAAGAACAAAAACCTGTATTCCACAATTCCAACAATCTGAGGCATGTCCAGGTTCGAACTGTCTTTACCTGTACTGGACCCTAGTTTTCATGGGTACCCTGTCTGAGTATCCTAAGGGCTTGTGGGGCTTCCAGCTAGAGTAGATGCGTCTATATCCCGTCTAGAGCTGCTTCTATAATTATTTTTAACTTAAATTTCCCCTCTTTCATCTTCCCAACTCCCCCTGGATAGTGTTAGGTGGATAAGGTGTCTGAGGATTGGGGTTATATATATATATATAGTGGGCTGATTCCCCTCCAAATGCCCTCTTTGTGGATCTAATCTCGGTGGGTGCCTCGGGGGTGAGGGGGGTCGAATGAATGGAGGGGGGGCGGAGAGGTGTGGGGGGATGTCCCTATTGCTTGGTGGCTCCGTTGAGTATAGTCCATCCTGGGCACAGTCCCCACTGTGTGCATCCTCTGTTGTGAGCTGCCTCCGTTGATGGTGGATTGAACCTCTCCGGTTCAGGATACTGCTCCGCTTCCGGGTGTACCAAGATGGCCGCCATGTTGGTGTACAGGTCTGAAGTGTCCAACTTTATTCAGGTGGTCCGTGGACAAACGGACAGTCCGCTGGTATCACCCTTTAAGGCTCAATTGATCCTTAATTGGCATCAATTAAGGGTCTTGTCTGGGGATTTTCGCGCCGGATTGATCACTCTGACTTTTTTAACGATAGCAGAAGCTCTGTTTTTTCTTGTTCCACTTGTTTCTTCAACTCTTCAGGCTCCTATTTCCTCCACTGATCTGACCAGATAAACCAGAATTCTCCTCTAGTAGACTCCTGTTCTCTCTTTTTTTTTTACAGTCAGCTGAATATCCTGGACCTCTTCATAATCATTCTTCAACATACATAGCTCTGCGCTAAGACTAAGAACCTCTTCCTGAGTAACTGCTTCAACCTGTTTGCGCTGCCAGCAAGTTGAGTAATTCTACATGTCAGAATCAGACAGAGTCAGCTTCTGGATACTGGGCTTCAGCACTGGGCAGCCTATTATCTCAGGACCCATGCTGTGGATCCCACCCTGCGTCTGCTTCTGAGAAGTCTCTGGAGATGTTTCCATGTTGCCATTCCTCGGACAAATCCGCTAGTCACTCAAGGCTGCAGAACATCTTGGCTCCCCTCGGACACACACTTTCCTGAAGTCAGGGGGTCATCTTTAATCATGTCTGCAACTTCCATTGTAAGTTGAGAACCTCTTTTTTTTTCTTCTCTTTCTTCTTTATTATTGTGGAATCAATCTCCTTTCCCCATGGGGAAAAGCCACTTTGCTCCGGCGCAGCTTTCCCCATAATATGCTGTTTGCTGTTGCAGTGACTAGGTTAATGGTTCCCATTTTGCTGCAACTGCTCACATTGCTGCTGTACCCATGCTTCATATTCCAGAATGTAGGAACAGGACTGCTCCACGTGGCCAGACTCATTTCACACCCAACAAAACAAGTCCTCAGGGTCGTCATCTGGTCTTGTTTTAGCTAGTGTAGCTCCAATTTGCTGGTCACCGATGGCACGCTTATGGGGTCTTGCAATCTTCGACCGCATTACTGTGGCTTCAACCATTTTTAAATGTAGCCAGGTCTCCTGCTGGGCTCCCCCTTGGCCCCCTAACCTCCGCGGGTGGTGCGGATGCCGCAGGAGGTTGTGGTCAGACACCCGACAGGAGCAGGAAGGTGCGCAGGGCAACCATGTCAATGAAGGTTCCGAGTGCCAGTGGCTCCCTTTGCAGGGTGCCGCCATCTTCAATGTTGCCGCGCATGCGCAGTAAAGTCGCGCATATGCAGTGCAGGTTTAGGTTGCGGTGGCTATTTTGTCACCCCCCTCCCCCCTACATGCGCGGAGCAGTCACACAGCGAGGCCATTACAACAAGTACTACGCAAGGGCACTACAAACCCCAGCAGCATCTGGGGCTGCTAGAGACATGGGCTGCAGCAGCTAATAACTCGACTGGATTCCCCTGCAACTTAGTGGATACGTTTGGTGCACTGAGGAGACCACGCCAGTCTGAGCTGGGACAGGAAGAGTATAGGGTGTCTGTAACCCCTGCTCTAGGCCAGAGACCCCCTTAGGCCCCAGCTAGGCCCCAACTCCCCTAAGCTTGTGGTTGCTGCAGGGACAGGCCCTTAGACAGGGATACTGCCCCATTTAACAATTATAGTTAGTGTCATGGACACAGAAGGATGAGACCACTACCGGACCAGACCACTACCGCAAGGCACAGAGGCAATATTCATGGTGGGACCCTCCAGCTGGATACCACCCCACATGGAGGAGGACTCTTCGCTGATGACAGCATGGGACCAGATGGGCCCCCTTGTCTTCAGTCAATGCTACCGTGTGCTGGAGGTATCTCCAAGTGCACCAACAGATCACACTTTAGTGTGGGCAGCACTGTCGCACACATGGGTTGACTCTTGTGGACACCAGGGTGGTTGGGTGCCCAGGGGCACCAAAGTACTTTGGGGTATATCCCATCAGGGTGTGGACACTGTGTTGGAGGGCACTGTGGGGTTACGGCCATGTGTGGCCTAATTGGTGTGGGTGTTATATTGTTATTCCCTTTTCATATACATGCAGTAAACTGTTATCTATATCAATGTGTGTATTATTGCATTGGGTCCTGTGACGGGTTTATCCAACATAGGATCCTTCACAAGTGGAGGCGCTGTCACCAGAATGATCAGGTACACACCAGGCTCCCAGCAGCAGAGGTCCAGGCCTCCTGTGAGCCACAGGTAATGCACCACAGACACACCGTAGCTCAATTGAGTTTATATTCCTCATGCTCTTTGCGTTAATCTCTATCTTTATTGGTTAAATTTTGTGAATAGACTGATTATTTTTCTGTGTATCTAACGTTTATAACAGTAGTTTTCTTATAAAGAGATTCACATACAGATGTAGCAAGGCTTAAACTTCCCGTGACTGCGAGAAGGTGTGAGATGACAAACGCGTAAACACTTTGTTGTCCACGCCTCATCCGCGGGCGAGCGAGGCTAATCTGCAGCTTGTTGTGGCTCTGCTATGGTCAACCACAATAATTATAAGGTGGCCGGCCGCGGGGTAAACGCAGATTGCAAATAAATTCCGGGAATTTACACTTGATGTTTTGCGGCAAAGAGGAGAGAAAGTCTTGCTAATCTGTACTGTACCTGAACCTGATGCCTTTAGGATATTTTTTTTTCATGTAGTGTATATGCATTGCACACACTACATTATCTGTGAACAACTTCACATGTGTTTCAATACTAGATACAGCAGGGCCCCGGGAATAAGGCGGGTTCCGTTCCAGGGGCCTGCCGTATTGTGAAAATCTCCGGACAGCGGATCCGGCGATTTTCAGTTCTGTGCATGCACAGAACAGCATTTATGCCGTTCTGCGCATGCGTGGCCTACGGTCTGCGCGCGCAAACTACGGTCTGCGCACGCAGACAACGGTCTGGGCATGCGCGACTCGGAATTAAAGATGGCGGCCCTCTTCTCGGTGCCACCGTATCAGCAGATCGTCGAAAAGCGGGGCGCCGAGAAACGGGGCCCTGCTGTACAACGTAGAAATATCTCGCTTAAAACACTTCCTTTCTTTGTTTAATTATCTTGTGCTTTTCATCAGAAGTACTGTACCGTAGCAGGTTGAAACAAGACTCAAAACATTATGCATTAAGCATATTTGTCTCAGTACTTTTGTACATGGCATGAAACTTGGCACTTACAGTACTATATGCGACACAAATCCTGCCTCCAGTAATGCTCATATGATATACTCCGCCATTCAAGACTGTACAGAAATGAGGTCAACTCTATCTGACATCTATGAGTATATTGCTACAAAGTACCCATTCTACGGGAAAAAAAAGTCTGGAAGAATTCTATTCAACACCACTTAAGCATTAATGATTGCTTTATTAAAATAGAGCGCTCCGGCAAGAGGGGCTAGTACAGGGCACTACACACATCATGGTGTATATACAACAAAATAAAGAGCTAAACAGCAGTCAAAAAATGCATGCTAATGATAATAGCTGCAGGGTGCTCAAGGGAAAAGGGAGGACCCTAAAACCTCCAAACAATATCAAATAACAGGGGAGTTCCCAGCACTCGCTGCTGCAAAATGAATACAGAGATAAGAATATGCCAAATCCAAAATTTAATGATAGAAGCTCAAGATTATAATAATGGAACCATGGCATACATGCATGCAGCAACTCAAATAAAGTAAAGTGATTCTAAAATGCACAAATGCAAGGGAAAAGGGGAAAACACTGGGGCAGAAAAACAAAGGAAAAGGGAATAACTACACAGGGGGAGATATGGCAAGGGGAGAGGGGAAAAGGGAAAATAGGGGGGCAACGTTTCAGGGTAAAGACCCCTTCCCTAATGTCCCACAGACCAAAGGTACTTCCCTAATTCCTTATGTAAATAAACAGACCAGATAATAGAATCACAATCTACTGAAAATTAAAGGACAAGGGCAAATAATATACAGTAAACTATAATGCCAATGACTGTAATGCCAATGAATTGAATCCGTAAGAGTCAAAGAGTCAACAAAATAAGAGGAGGACCGTGTATACTTCACTTGGGTTTAGTGAGTCCAGTGTCCCTGTCCTCAGAATGCTCTTCTTCATGGCTTCTCCTGTTTGCCCCATTGCAGCAACGACAGGAGAAGCCACAACGAGGAGCCTTTTAGTAGACGGTGATGAAGAAATTATGGCTAGGAGCCCACATGACCCAGGAGATAGCCCACGTGACACAGGGATAGCCCTGCAGTAAAGTGGATTCCTGGAGCAGTTTGCTGTGCCTACTTTCCAAAGCACACCTGTGGCACCTCATAAGAAAAGACCCGAGATGATCTGTGGATATGCAAAAGGTGACCTCCCGCTCTTGGTAATACCAACAGAAGCTTTGAAATTATATCTTGCAAACAGCGTAGCACAGCCAAATCGAGATTCTGAGCAAGTTTTCCAACACCCTGTGTCTTTTCAGCAATGTTCACAGTAATTCAAGCAAGTCAACTTTGTCGGCTCAAGGGGTAAGAAGGCTAATCCCAACAATTTGAAGAGAGTGATTTTAGATGAATTCAGATAAAAGGCAGTTTCAATACGCTGCTGCAAAATTGAAGGCAGTGAAATACACTTTTATGGAATCAGAGGACTGTGGGCTAAAGTCTACCGAGTGATGGAAACATTTATTGAATTAATACAGGTTTTTTTTAAGTTTTCAATACAGTAAGTTATTGTCTAATTCTCGTTTTCATTTTTGTTTTGTAGGCTTGGCATGCTGATGAACTTCAACACCATATTTGTGTAGAAAACACATCCAGCAATACTGTAAGGTAATGTAATGTAATCAATGCATCTATTTCTTCTCTAAATAACAAATTATTTTACATTTGAACCTGCAAAAAGACAGCAAGAAGATTGTAGTTGCAGAAATTCAACAACACTCATAAATGTTCCATACAAGTTTATCTGTAGTACGTGTTCCACTGTCACGCCTGTATGCCCGCAGACCAAGCTAGACCCCAGTACTGAGGTGGGAACGGTATGATACCACACACTCACAGCAGTGGGAGCAAGCCTGGAATGTGGTATAGCGTTGCTGGGCCTGTTGAAAGAGTTGTTAGCATATACTTGCAACGCTTTGGGAGTGTCCGTGAGAATAGTCGTGTCCGTTTGCCAATGTTCAGGGAATCCAGAGAGTAGAATCGTCAGAGAGCAAGCCAGGTCCTAGGAAGCCAGAGGTCAGCGAAGTCATATGCGTAGCAGGGTTCAAGGGGTTACCAGAGAGCAGAGTAGTCCAGGGAGAGCAGGGGTCAAAGCCAGGGAAATCCAAAGTAACACAGAAGCAGGTATTCACAGGAGCACAGAGGGAGCACAGCATAGGACAGGTAACACACAGGGAAACAGGAACTATGCAGAGCGAGGAAGAGGTGGACAGACAGGGATTATAAAGGGAGGTGCACCAATGGTAGAGAGGGGAGGAGTAGAGAGAGAAGTGGGAGAAACAAGAGATAGGTCAGGGAGAGAAGAGGAGGAGACAGAAGGGGCAGTCCTGGGATAGGCCTGAACAGCTTGGGAGGCGGAGATAGGGAAATCCTGATAAGGAGAGTCTGTGCGCGTGGCCCCTGTAAGCTGGGAATGAGCGTGCACAGACTGCAACACAGGTGCGGCCCGCACGGAGCAGGGAAAGGCAGCAGGAGAGGGACGGAGCCAAGCAGAGGGAAACGCGGGCGAGGCCTGTGCCCGTGCGATGGCCAGCAAGGGGAGCGAGGAGCATGTACGCGCGTCCCCCGTGGGCTGAGGGGGCACGCGCACCGGACGCGTCACTAGGTGTGCAGAACGCCGCGCTGCGGGCACCACAGGCAGAGGAGGTAACATGACGGATGGCACCACAGGGGAAGGTAAAGGAGCTACCGCGGGGGAGAGGGAGCGGGGAGGTTTATGGCAGGGACTGTGGGAACGCGTGGGTACGCGAGACCTGCGGGGAACGCGCTGCGGCAAGGGGAGAGAGGTATACGGTGAAGGAGAGGAGTGAGAAGGGGCAGGAAGGATAACGGGAGATGGGAGAGAGGGAGAGGAAGAGGAAGGAATCTCCTGAGTCGTTACATCCACACAGTGTTATGCATGCATCTATTTCTTCTCGATTATTAATACATAACCTTCTCACAATTATTTTTTGCAGGTTAATATATTGTTGGTTTAAGAAGATGTTGGTTGATGAAGATTGTATATTTAGAATAAGATTGTATTATTTCACAAACACTTTGTTATTAAACTCTAAATTATCAATTACTATTCTCTAATAGAAAATGTAATACTTTAAAAATACTTTTTAGTCATCTGATGTTTTTATAGGAATAAGTGGTGGTTACATTGAAATAAATCTGATATTTTATCATACAGTATCAAATTAACGGGAGTAAGGGATGGGTTACACTGCATTTAGATTAAAGACACACGCATTCTAATTATTGCAGAGTACTACGAACAAAACTAAAACTATATTTTTTCTGCTTATGGCGCATTCACGGTCAACCCGCAAAACACAAATCATTGTCAGGGATTTAGGTCTAGCTTCTCGCGGTCATGGGAAGTGTAATTCTTGCTACAGCTATACTTGACCCAGTCAAGTAAATTATAATCAGAGATAGGAAAATGACAATCACTTCTTCATTAATGAACGGTTGTGTGAGTTTAATTGAAACTGTTAAATTGCAGATCAATAGATCTCTCTGTTTATCTTTGTCATTTTTTGCCATTTTGTCTTTCCTTTCTGATTCTGGCCTTGTCTATCCCTTAGTTTTCTTCTGGTCTCTGGATCTTTAGGGATCCTCTCAAAACAGACGTGCTTTCTTCCTTTCTATCCTGTCTTACTGGTTGTTTTCTACTTAGGTTGTACTTTTCAAATTCTAAAGAAGAATTTCTAAATGGGTGGACTGACATCGGAATTTATTATTAATATGTACATGTTACATAAAAGATACACTGGGGCTGATTCACTAAGCTCCGTTAATTAGCGCTGAAATGGGTTATATCGCTCGGGCGAAAAAGGGTGAAGCCAAAAGCGCTATTCACTAAGGCTGTTTTTCGCGTTTTCGGCCTGCCTTGCCCAAAAGGGCCATATCGCTCGAGCACCTTCTTCCAACCCTGATATCGTGCTTAAAGTTAGATAGCACGATAACTATTATAAACAAAGCAGCCTGTAAGAACTGCATGGAGACGCTGCGTCTCAATGCACGGCTCTTACAGGCAATCGTGCTGTACAAATATGATTTTTAATACTAGTGTACATGAGCAGGGGGTCTCCTGAGCTGAACTGCATTGGTTTCAGCCTCGGGGACACCCTACTTCAGGAGAAATAGGCGCCGTTATGGGGTGCCGGTATCCCCTGCAGAATGTAAATGTCCCGGTCATGTGACGCGGGAGCTTTACAAGTGCAGGGGATACCGGCACCCCATAACGGGGCCTATATCTCCTGAATTAGGGGGTCCCCGGACTTGAAACCAATGCGTTCAGCTCAGGAGACCCCATGCACATCTACACTAGTATTAAAACACCAATACCAATAAATAATCATTCATTAATGTAGCGGATAGCCGCTATGGTAATGAAGCTGTATTAAAGTACATTTTAATAATAGTGTGCGGGAGCAGGGGGTCCCCTGAGCTTAACCGCATTGATTAATGGCTCAGGACCCCTTGCGTCCCGAGTTACAGGCCCCGGTATGGGGCATCGGTGCCAGTGTCTGCGCCATCTTTATAGCGTCCAAGACGCGACGTGGGATCTATAAAGATGTCGGCGACACTGGCATCCGATGCCCCTTACCGGGGCCTGTAACTCGGGAAGCAGGGGGTCCCTGAGCCACAAATCAATGCGGTTCAGCTCAGGTGACCCCCTGCTCCCTCACACTATCAATAAAAATACATTAAAGCAGCTTCATTACCTTAGCGACTATCCGCTAAGGCAATGAAGGGGTTAAGGCATAATAGCATGTTTATTGGGGACAATTGCCCCCAATAAACATTGCTATATACAACACACATCCCCCCGCCCCCTAACACATACACACTACAGAAATGGGCAAAATTGCTATTATCCACATATGGATAATAATGCATTTGCCCATTAAATATACATTAATCGCAATAAATACAATAAATACATTTTGTACTCACCCTTGTCCGGCACCCACGATGAAGGCCATCCTCATCTTCCTCACTGTCCATACACTTGGGTGCTGAAAAATATACACAAGAAGAAAAAGAGCCAAACTAATGTCCCCTAACCCCTTAATGACCTTAGCGGTTATTAACTGCTACAGTCATTAAGGGGTTAAGCCACCCTGACCCGATACCCACCCTTCACCCATTTATTACCATGGCCGGCCTCACATGGTATGGTAGCCAATCAGAGATGGGATTGAGTTCCCACGCTCTGATTGGCTACCATACCATGGGAGGCCGGCCATGTTTGTTTGGGTGACTTCATCTTAAAGGCAATTGAAGCACAGCCATTCTGATTGGCTGGCGTCATTGCCTTTAATTTTATTTTTCCGGCTAAATCACATGGTTTTCATGGCCCAATTAGGGCCGTGAAAAACATATGACGAAAATGTGACGCTGAGGAGGAAGGACCTCCCGAAGAAGAAGAAGACCAGGGCGTGGCCAATGAAGATCAGAAGACCCGGAAGAAGACGGAAAAGATACAGATGAAGACGGTGAAAATACAGATGAAGACCCCCGCTATGGATTACACATAGAAAAAGAAGAGACAGACCCTTTTGGATTGTAATGGTTTATTTTTTTTATGGTTACCTGGTTCCTGTTGTTGGATTATTTCTCCCACACCTCCGGTTCAACGATATTCGGTGAGTAGTTCATCTAATGGTAAGTAAACCAAAGAAATGTATATTATTTTACTTTTACAGGATTTTTGGCATTTTTTTCATGTCATCAATTTTTTTTTGGGATGTCCATTTATTGTCCCTTAATTTATGTATGTCACTGGACATACATACGTACAGGGACAGTCACTGGATGTATTGTATGTTTCTTTTTAATGTTATTAAATAGTTTTTTATGCTCTTTTATTGCACCTGTATGTATGTTTGTAAACTATTTATGGACATACATACAGGTATAATA